>NW_017671036.1:167222-174834 GCF_001879085.1 Nicotiana attenuata
TGCGAGACCTGCTTCGCAAATGCGAAGACTACAGATCAGAAATACCAGATTTTTTTCCAAAGTTCAAAAATGCACCCGTGGCCTATCCAAAAATTACCCGAGCCCTCGGGGCTCCAAACCAAATATACACACAACCTCAAAAACATCCTACGGACTCATTCGTGCGATCAAATCGCCAAACTAACATCATAAACATCGAATTAAACCTCAAAATCCAAGAATTCTTTCAAACTTCATAAAACATCAAATTTTCCAATTTAGGTCCGAATCACGTCAAACGACGTCCGTTTTCAACCAAATTTCACAGGAATGACTTAAACCATATATAAGACCTGTACAGGGCGCCGGAACCAAAATACGGGCCCGATACCAACACGTTCTAATCAATTTTCATTTTAAATTTCCTTAAACAATTTCAGAAAATAATTTTACAAAAAAATTCATTTCTCGGGCTTGGGACCTCGGAATTCGATTCCGGGCATACGCCCAAGTTCCATATTTTCCTACTGACCCTCCGGGATCGTCAAATCACGGGTCCGGGTCCGTTTACCCAAAACGTTGACCAAGGTCAAATTTATTCATTTTAACATCAAAACTTAGAATTTTTCACAGAATTTCATATTTAAGCTTTCCGGCTACGCATCCGGACTGCGCACGCAAATCCAGGTAAATTTAAATGAGGTTTTTCAAGGCCTCGGAGACACAGAATTCAATTAAAAACAGGTGAGGACCCTTTGGGTCGTCACAATAACATTACTTATTTTAGACCTAATACTTAGGATATTAATGTATAAGTATTTCTTCTTATTTTTAGAATAACTTTCTAATATATAGTGACTTCAGGGGTGAATGCTTTTATATTTGTTGAATGATTATTTAACATATATAAATCATCTTAAAATATAAAGTACTTGTTAATTTTATTTTTATATTCTACTTCTTATTTTTAGAATAACTTTCTAATATATAGTGACTTCAGGGGTGAATGCTTTTATATGTGTTGAATAATTTTTTAACATGTATAAATCATCATCTTTAAAAAATTTGGCAAACACAAATTATTGCTCAAAAAACTTTTCAGATTGACTAGTATTTAGGTACGTGCGTTGCACGTGTATCCCATATCAGTATTTACATAATGTATTTATAATTATATATTTATGCATATATATTCTAAAAATATTTGACTGGGCTATAAATTAAACAATAAATTGCACGTACAATTAACATTATTAAATATCCATAATACTGCCTCTTATGAATGAAGTCAAAATATGCACTATGTTATATTTTTTAGTCGTCATACTTTCAATTAAAACTTCTCTTTCAACTATGTAAGTTTAATTGTTCTAACTTTTATGTACGTGTAAACCATAATTATTGTAATAGTTACTACCACACAACATAAGTACCTTCCTCATTTAGGGACAACTACTAAAATATTTGTATAAAACAGAATAGTAGAAATATTTTAGAAATATTTGCTTGGAGTTTTAAAAAAGAAACAAAAATATACAAAACAGTTTCCTTGCATGAGTACTTGAAAGGCTACCAATGGTACATGGGATGGAAATAGCTACAAAAATTATGCCATTTCATTTAATTTGTCAATCTCTGTACATAAGACCATGAACAATTATATAACCTGCAATTTCATTTCACTTTTTTCTTTTCAGCATTAATACTTTATCAAATGAGGAAAAAACATAAGTAGGTCATATTTGAGAAAAAATTTCAGTTACCTAGCAGTAATAGATATTCTACAAAAAAGGCACCTAAATAATTACGTATACTTTTAGCATGAAGCTATAAATATGGACCCAGAATCACGATTTAAAAAATCTAAAGCATTCAATTCCAAAAAAAAAATGCAAAGCAGTTCCGATTCTTCTCCTTAACTTCCTAAATTAACGCTGAACAATAATTGACTAATTTTATATTATTTGATTTTTGATTCTTTCATGTTTGTATATTTAAATCTTAATGATATATAAGACGTATATTAATNAAACGTATATTAATTGACATTGTAAATATTTTACAAATATATTAAATATATATAGTGTATATTTAGAGTAATTAAGTTTTATACAATAAATATTCTACAAATATACTAGTATATGCATAGGTTTTTCCTTGAAGATTTTCATATTTATGGTATATTTCTAGTACAATTTTTTTTTTTATATCTTATACATACCATGAACATCCCACAAAAAAAAAATTCCAGCTAATCACATTATTAATATACAAAATATAAACAAAAAATTTATGCATGTTTGGTTGAAAATATATAAGGTATATTTGTCGTATATACATTATGAACAATTTAAATTTATTTTATATATATATATATATATATATATATATTACTTGTATAAAAATAAGTAAAAATATTTAAATTTAATTTTTGTATGCAAGAATGGAGATAGCAGGTAGCAACAATAAAGGAAGGGGGGGGAAGGGGGAGGGGGGCAGTTGCCGTTACAAAAGAGTGAAAAAGAGAAAGTTTTACTATAATGATGAGAGAGAAATGATATCAATATTATTAGAATAAAACTAACTCCTTAATTCGAGGGTCAGCTTATTTTTAAAATGTGCTAGAATTATAAAAGAAATTGCCATTTATGGAATAAATGAAGAATAATATTATTAATGAAAATAATATCAAATAAAGGATTAGACATGTAAAAATCTCTTATCAAATCAATGTAAAGTACTTTGTAAAATTTTAATTGCGTAGTGCAAACAAAAACACCAATTTATATATATAGCTTAACCAACCAAAGAAAACAATTGAAAATAACGAAAAATAATGATGTAATAATTATCCAACATGATAATGAGAAAAACAGAGGATCATACAAAGATTCAATAAAGTCTCACTTTACGGTACATCTCAAACAAAGCAGAAAAATGTATCTACACAAGCCAGAAATTACATCTAATTAAAGACATGAATACATACGTGCATGTTGTAAAAAAAAGTATCCGACGTCCCAACAATCACATTATTTTGTATTCGAGATATGAAAAATAAGAAAAAGAATCGTACTACTCCTATAACAAATGAGTATATATCACTACACTTTCTTATCAAACTTCTATCCTTTGTTTAAAAAGAAAACATTCTAGAATAGACAAAACCTCTAAGGATTAATCAATTGGAAAACAATAAAGACTTCTGTTGGCAAATAGATCATAAACTAATTCTAATGGTTCTTTTGCAGAAAGTTAATATTATAGCACACAGTTGCCCCATAAATACGAGCCTCTAGATGGTAGATGTCATGAGAAAATGAAAAAGAAATTAATTTACCTATCAAGATGTTGCTGAGCAAAATATGATAAATAAAAAGAGACAATACATAATGTGGGGAAAATGGAATTTATTATAGATAGAAGAGAAAATTGTTAACTTGATCTGGCACTTTGTTTTGCACTTTTACAAGTACAATAAAAGATATGAAAAGTTTACTAATAAATGTTATTATTGGTGGCATCTCAAAGGACCAAATCTGATATAGAGGTGGAGCTTTAAAAAAATTTGCAAACTAAACATGTAATAACTACAGTAGACTAAACGATCATTCCTATTTATTAAGCAAAAAAATGTGCACACCTACAACATGTTATAACCGATGGCAGATGAAAGAATCCTAATTCAATGCAGCTAATATTTTCATCTAACATATTCATTTTCATTGATTTAAAGAGTAATATGGTCATTTAGCTTTTGAAGGGCATTTACGTAATTCGACTTTAGACTTAGGATCTTTCCACTTTTAGTATTAGTACTAGTTTTTGGACACGTGCGTTGCACGTGTATGCCTATCTCTTGTCAAACAATACGAACTTTTTAAACCGACTAATATAAGTGAAAAAGTGCTAGCTGAAAATGAGGAATTGTATACAAAATATGGAGTTAAACTCAAAATAATTGGATGTGTAAATATATTTTCTAATAAATTATTCTAATGTTATGAGATTCAAATATGTGATATGATATAGCATACCTTATTTCTCTTCATAGATTTTTTTTGAAGTATGTTCTATTATGACATTTCGACTGCCTGTCATAATAAAAATCTTATTGTCAACATCGAAATATCTTAAAAATATAATATATAATTATCAATGTGAGAAATTTGTTAAAGAAAATACAACTCAGTATTGGAATTGTTTGGATTTTTACTTACTTAGTATCCTTGCAAAAGAGTTAATTAAATCAAATAGCATGGCATGCTAGTATTCGATGAGCAACAGAGTTTAATTAAGGATGGCAATATTATATAGTTAAGGGTAAAAGGTAAACATGAATCCATGCATAGAATAATCTTGTAAATATAAAATCAATATATCACATAACAGATTTGACCATTCTTAGCTGATTTATCTTACTAAAAGCTAAACAAAATGAAAATTAGCAATAGAAAAAGAAATTTAGCTACTCTACAGTACTAATAGTGGAAACGTTGTTGGCATGATTTATAGTTCAGTACAATAAAGAACGCACGAAAAGGGACTCGCGGAGAAATAACCAAAATACCCAAAAACAAAAGTTGTCACCATAAAAAGCATTTATATTCTCACAATACTATAGCCAGGAAATCACCAATTATAAATAAAGAATGCTTTTCTTTAGGAAAATTTTCAAGCTTAGGGTGCGTTTGGTATGAAGGAAAATATTTTCCTAGAAAATGTTTTCATGGAAAATGAGTGGTTTTATGTCACGACCCCAACCCCGGTCGTGATGGCGCCCAACACACTGCTAGGCAAGCCCGACCAATTCAACAACCTTAACCCTTTTTATACAGTTCATGATTCAATTAACACAAATAATTACTAAGTCATAATACTAAAACTCTGAAATATAATTAAAACATGCGGAAAACCCAAGTAGAAATACTACTACACAGCCCGAAGAATCCGGTGTCACAAGTCTGAGCCTCTAATACACGATGTCAACCTACTACATATTGCTCTAAAGAAATACGAAAATAAAGCAAATAGGTTAGATGGGAAGATTAGGACTGCGGACGTCATGCAGCTACCTTGATGCTCCCAGATATGATGCTCGGCAGAGAAATCCTCACTCAGCCTCAGTGGGTGCACATAGATCTGCACACAAGGTGCAGGGAGTAATGTGAGTACTTCCAACCCAGAGAGTAATAAACATAAATAAGGGTTGAGAGTAAGAAATCCTGGATAGGCACAATGTAAGCTATAATTACAGCAGTTTAATCCAGATAATGTCAACTCAATAAACCAATGAAAATAATGATGCTGCAACAGATAAGTAAATGAATGACAATCAATTAAGACATGCAACAAATAGTACGGTACTCTCTAGTACCCGCTGCGGCGTGCAGCCCGCTCCATTTATTTATCGTCGACGGCGCTCACTGGGGGTGTGCAGACTCCGGGAGGGGCCCCTTACGACCCAAGCGCAATATAAAGCCATCTCGTGGCATCCATTAGGCCCTAAGCCTCATATCAATATCAATATAATATTGTTGCGGCACGCAGCCCGATCCCATACTCAGTCCAGAATCATATAAGCCCCTCGGGCACAATAATATAGAAATATTCAGCTCAAACTTCATTAAAAATATTATTTAAGTTCCAAGTTTTGAGAAAAAGTGGCTGAGTTTGCAAAACAGTACTAAATACTAGGACTGAGTTCAATTATATGTAAAAATAGTAAGAAACCAGTAAGAGCAATCCCTGAAGGATTCAATCAGTTGGCACGAGGCCAAATTATGACAATTAATCCATTTTTATAAGGATATCAACTAAGCTTCAATCAATTAGGTAGTAATTTTATTAAGCGGGACGGACAAAGTCACGATCCCCGACGGTGCTCCACCCCACGCCCGTTATACGGCGTGCAAGTCACCTCAACATAGCACTACAATGTGCAAATTCGGGGTTTCAAACCCTCAACACAGCATTTACATCTATTACTAACCTCAAGCCGGCCAAAATCCTAGCTCGCTATGCCCTTGCCTCTCAAATCGACCTCCTCGCGCGCCGAATCTGACCAAAACCACAACGAATACGTCACATTATGCTATAGCATCAATACCCAATCGAAAATAATCAAAAAACATCAATAATCCCGAAATTGACAAAACCCGAGCCCCGGCCCACTTCCCGAAATTCAGAAATTTTTACAGAAAAGTATTCTTCATCTTCTCTCGATTCCGTACATATAAAGAACACCAAAATTGGAGTTCGTTTAACCCCTCAAATCGCCCCCTAAAGATCTCATAATCTCAAGCCCCAAAATCCTATTTTTCTACTGTTTTTCATGAATTAAAGGCTGGGATTATGGTCTATAATCACCCATAAACGAGTTTTAATAATCAAATCACTTACCTCTGTGATACCCACTGATTTTCTCTCTTAAAAATCGCCTCAGAAGCTTCTTCCCGTTCAAAAATTGGAAGAAAACTCGACCTGCTCATTATAGGTATATTGTTCACGCATTTACCGCTCCCAATGGATTCCTTGTGAAATTCTAATGAATTTAGGCTTTTGAATCACTCAATTTGACTTTATAATGAAGGAGATATGTAGGTTTTAAGATTTGCAAATAGTGCAGGTTTTTAATACGCTGTCAGGGGCAATTTCGTCATTAACCTAAAAATCTGGGCAACCTTGGTAAAATGGCCATAAAATCCTCGTACGATGTCCAAATTCGACGATTCTTTTTGCTACGGGTCCGTAATTACGATACGGATCTCATGCTTCATTCAAAACAGTAATCGGAGCTCATTTGTTCAATATGATATCGTTTATGCTTGAAGAAGTAACGTCGAAGCATAAGAAAAACGAGCACAACGCAGCCCAAACCTATCCGAAACTCACCCGAGCTCCTCGGGACCGCATACGAACATACTAACACGTCACATATGATCATTCAAACTTAGTTGCACTCTCAAAACACCAAAACTAACATCAAAACACCAAATTTACATCGGATTCAAGCCTAAGTTCTTCTAAAACTTCCGAAACACGCATTTGATCAAAAACCCAACCAAATCACCTCCGAATAACCTGAAATTTTGCACAAACATCCCAAATCACCTAACGAAGCTACAGCAACTCTCGGAATTCCATTCCGACCCTCGGATCAAAATCTCACCTATCAACCGGAATTCACCAATATACTAACTTCGCCAATTCAAGCCAAATTCTACATCGGACCTCCAAAATTACTTCCGATCACACTCCTAAGTCACAAATCATCCCCCGAAGCTAACCGAATCGTCGAAATCCACATCCGAGCCCTCTAACTCATAGGTCAATATCCGGTTGACTTTTCCAAAACAAGCCTTCCTTAAAGAGACTAAGTGTCTCATTTCCTTCCAAAAATCAACCCAATTCAACTTGTTCACACAAGACAGTGATAATGAATCATAACGAAGCAGGAAATGGGGGAAACGGAGCGGTTCTCATGAGACGACGGGTCGGGTCGTCACATTTTATCACTTATTTTCCCTTGTTTGGTTGGTGAGTGGAGAACATTTTCCGGAAAATATTTTCTATTGTTTGGTTAGAGAGTAGAAAATATTTTTTTAGGAAAATATTTTTATGCAACTCTCCT
>NW_017671036.1:174854-179455 GCF_001879085.1 Nicotiana attenuata
CCAAGTCTCTAAAAATTGATACAACTCAAAGCAACTAATGTGTTGATTTACTTTTTTACGTAAAAACCGCGAACTTTTGAACCCGTAAACTTTATAATTTCTAGACCCGTAAACTTTCAAACACATAAACCTCTAAACTCATAACTTTGGAACTTGTAAAATTTCGAACCTGTAAACCGACAGATGAAAAAATTAAAATTGAAAATATATATAACAAAAAGAAAATTTCCCGGGGGGGGGGGGGGGCAGAGGCAGGGACAAGGGGGTATGTGCAGAAAAATAAAAAAAAATAGAAATTTGAAATTAAAAAAAAAAAATTCTTTTGCGCGCGGGGGGAGGGGGCAGGGGGTATGTGCAGAAAAATCAAATTTGCTTAACATTTTGTTTCATATCTTAAATTTGCTTCTCATGTTTTTGAGATTGATTCAAACCAATAGGCAATATCCAAAGTTAAAAGCTTATTATTATCGTGCATTTAGCATGTAAAATAAAATAGAAATTAAAATTCAACCGTGTATTATATTCAGCTGGAAGAAATTAAGAAACAAATGATAACAAAAATTTCGTCTTAAACACTAAGCAACTAAAATTAAACAAAATAGCATGCATTATAAAATAGAAATTAAAAACCGTGAAATTTTTTTTCCTGGAAGAACTTGAGAAGCTAAAATGTAGAATGCCATGTGAAAAAATAGAACTTAAAACTCGATCGAAAAATATTATATTTTTTCAAAAGAATGTAAGACCGAATGTTATTTGTCTGTTAAGTACAAAACAACATACAAGAACAAAAACACACAAAAGAAGAAAAGAAAACAAAAGAAAGCGAACACAACTATGCCAAAATGATACAAGAATTAGTTTTAAAACTAGTCAATTTACCCGCGCTTCGCGCGGTACAATAGTGGATTTGAAAATATCATTTTATAAATTTATCTGCAATAGAAACAATAAATTTATCTATATGCACACAAAGTCTAGTTTAATTCCATAAATTGATGAAATCACAATTTAAAAATTATTATCATTAATTCTTTCATTTGAGTTTGCACTTGATGACTACTTTACCATAGAAGATTTAATTTAAAGTGTGTGTCTTCAAAAAAATATCATACTATATATTGGAGATATATCACTGCGTCCAGAAGGGAATTGAGTAGCCGAGAAGACTTAAATGTTAAATTAGTTTATCAATAAAAGACACCTTGAACCATAACCGGAAATAAAATCAACTCAGTCTTACGGTGTCAACCAAGCCAAATATAATGGGGGAAAAAAACCAAGTCAAATATATACTGTATAAAACAGAGAAAATTTACATGCGAAGAAAATATTAAAACACTACCAAGCGCGAGAAATTTTGAATTCAAATTAAAACAAAGAGATTTTCATCATTTCTTGTGGATTGTTCATCTTAAAGACATTTTATTGAAACACCCAAAAAGTTAAATGGAAGAAACATGGCTGTAATATTGAATTTCTTTACTATATTTTTGCATTTATATGCTAAAGTAAAGCAAAGATAGCATACCAGACAAAGTACATAGGAACTTTGTAGTTCATCCCAGAGGAACTTCCTCTGCAAACATTGAACAAAATAGATACAACGACCCTTCTTCCCTCGGCTTATTCGGTTGCTCAAAATTTGTAACAGGTTCATCAAGAGAAATTCCTTCCCTTATTATATCATTCCTTTGTAATCATTCAGGTTTCATTTCAGTTACATATGTTATTTATTTACGAAAATGTTTAATGTTTAAATGTGATTAGTCAGTTACCCTTTTGGGCTTTTTCAATCTAGTAAATGGTTTATATGGGCTTTTTTCTTTAAGTTTTTTTGGTTTTATTTATAATAATAAGATAAAATAGGAAGAAAAAAAATTCCAAAAATGAGAAAAAAGATATGTGAGTTTCTTAGCCCAAGATTTAATGTGGTATAAGTAATAATAAATAACAATGGGTACTTAAAGAGACTCAAGCCGTTATGATTTTTTTTATAGAATTTAGTGTGGTTTAAAGAGTATAATAAAGGCTAGATAACCAAAAGAGTCAAAGCATTATTTAGCTATTTTGTTAATACGAAAATAAGAGGAAAATGGCAAAAAAAATGAGAAAAAAGATAAATAAGAATCTTGGCCTAAGAGATATGCCACCTCATCTTTTTCATTCCCTCCTTTATATATATATATATAGATATACGGGTTACATGTGTAGGCTTAACGGGACCATTGTACCTTAACCCCAAATATGAAATCGAAAATCAATTACATAATGAGTAAAAATAAACTTTTCTCAAAGTAATAGTGCTTCTGTTTTATTCTAGTAAAGACCAGAATTAATTAGTAAAATGGGTTACCAAAGAATAAATGGATTGACCTAATTTGACTATTGAATATTGGCTCCTTTGTTGCAAGTGCTCTTCTCCGCTTCTTCTGACCATTAGCGCTTGTCCTCTTCTGACTTGTCACGGCCCTAAACTCATACCCGGTCATGATGGCGCCTCTCGTGAAGACAAGGCCAGCCGACACAATCCCAATTCGAAGTCAAACAACTAAACAGCAATAAAACTGGTTAAAATATGATTTAACAGTACCAAGTAGCAGATAATATCATAACAATGCGCAAGATCAACCCAAACACAGCCCAAACCGGGGTGCCACTAGTCATGAGCATCTATTAAGGTCTAAATACAACTGACAAAGTTTGAAATGTACTAAGTACAGACTGATAGAATAAAGAGGGAGAGAAGCAGTGCTGCGAACGTCGGCAGCTACCTTGCTAAACTCCGATGAATCTGCCTCCGATCAACCAATACCCGCTACCGGGTTCAGAAAAATACCTGAATATGCACACAAGGTGCAGGGAGTAAAGTGAGTACTTCCAACTCAGTGAGTAATAATCATAAATAAAGACTGAGTGATAAGAAATCACGAAAAGTGCATCAACATGCTGTATAGAAGCAGTTCAAAAACCAGTAAGGGAGCAATGAAGCTGTACAATCCCTTAAAACATCTTAACTCAGTTTAAGACTTCTTTGAAAATGACTTTTTCAACAATTACGCAAACGAATGCAGAACGACTAGTGCATATAGGCATAGAAATCCACCCCTCGGGCACAAATACACAATCCTTTTCGTAGCTTAAAAACTTCAGTTTAAATGAAAGGTTATTTAAAACATTTGTTCAACATTTTCAATAGAGGCTCGGTCTAAAGATGAGTGAAAGCAGTAATTAAATCACCATGTTCAATGAAAACTCACTTTAAAAAGGAGTGGAAACAGTAAATTCATAACTAGCCCCTCAGGCAAAACGTCACTCCTGTACATGTATATATCTATATATATAGCCCCTCGGGCAAGCCTCTTAGTCACTCGTGACTCAACTCTTACCTATCAGCGCTCACACTCAGCACTCACACTCAATAGGTACCATATAGTAATCACTGCGGCGTGCATCCCGATCCATATATCGCTGCGACGTGCAAAAAAAAGGACTAACAGATGCCTAGGATCTATGGAAAGATGAAATCTGATTCACATATGGGCAAGAATTTTCTTGCTTCTCTGTTGCANGCCTTTGCTCATGAATCAAACTCAAAAACCCAATCCCTACAAATATTTCAATATGATTACTCCACATGACTCGTGCATCTAGAGAACCAACTTAACTTAAACATACATGAAAGTCAACTAGTGGCAAGCTTTATGGTGTATGCGAATCTGTGGCATGATGAATGTCTTTTGGCTGAGAAGTGAGTGAATTCTTCATTATATGGTTCTATTGCTGAATTTGTGTGTGTAGAACTTCTCTCAAATTATTGTGTATGTGAGGGCATGTGACTCTGGAAGAAAAAGTGAGTCTTCACTTCTGTTAGAGTAATTAGGAGTGAGCACAATGTGTCTTGGCATGAGAGTCTGCATTTGAGATATGATAGTGCACCGGTTAGGTCAATCTTTGATAATAGCAGGTGTGACATAAATTGGGGCAATGCATTGAGCAGTTTAGCCTAGAAGTGTGGTTAGTTTGCTCGAGGACGAGCAAAGGTTTAAGTGTGGGTGTTGATAATAGGTAAATTTGACTATATCACGCACCAAATAATCACCTTCTTGTGAACTTTTAATGTGGAAAATGACAACAAAATGCTCTTATTAGTGCTTTTACATGATTTGCAGGTGAAATGGTGTAAGGAAGGCTAAGGAGCGGTTTTGGAGTCAATTATTGATGAAAGAGGCTAATTGTGAATTTTCCAAAGTAACCCATTCAAAACAGGCCAAAATGCCCGGGTACAAGTTCCACCGCGGTTCTACCGCGACCGCGGTGAAACCGCGGGTGGAAGGCAGTCTTCTGAAGGTTGAAGATTCCGCGAAGGCGTTTGACCGCGGTTCTACCGCGACCGCATAGAACGCGTGGGGTACAGTAAACTCGGGACTTAAGTGTAAAACACGGGATTTTTAGACCTAAACCCTATTTAAAACGCTTAGACTTCGCCCAAAAGAGGGGGGTATTGATTTCTTAAGGGTTCTTAGCAAGAAAAAACAATTGTGAGAAAGTACTCTAAACATCTTTCTTCTTTTTCTTTTTGATTTTATGATGAATTCAAT
>NW_017671036.1:180800-324413 GCF_001879085.1 Nicotiana attenuata
CTTAGTTTATTCTCCCATAGTCATGAGTAGCTAAATTCCTTGTCTAAGGCTTTGATGGACCCTATTGAGTGATGAACTTCTTGTTTATGTGAATACAAATTGCTAGTTAAATCTTTATTTGTTCAACTTCGTGTTCGTTGTAGTTAATTGACAGGATCCTCAATTAGCTGTGCCTATTTAGTGTGCATAACTTGGAAAAGAGTGCATATTTAGGGTATTGTTGAACAACACCACTCCTAGATTATTAGAGGAATCTATAATTGCGGGTTTAAAGGCGGGATTAGGAATAACGAAGCCTTGGGTGCAATTTAAATTGAATTGTGCGAATTTAAGCAAGCTAGTGTATCTCGGGAGAGTGCAATAGTAGATTACTGTGATTACTCGGGAGAGATTTGCGGTAAGATTAGCGTTCAAGATTGATAGAGATGTGTGGGTAAATTTGTATGAGCATAAACAGAAGGGATTTCATCAATAGGGGAAATCATTGCCTTAGCCTTTTTTTCATAATTGTTTACAACCCTTCTAATTTAGTTATAGCCTTTTATTTACTTGCAAGTTAGTTATTAAAGAACAATCAACTGAGAATTTGAATATTTGGGAAGCTGGTTCTGAAGACTTGGTGGGTCTGAAGGTAGCAGTTGATAGGTTAACTCTCTGTGGGATTCGACTCCGGACTTGTAAACCGGATTATATTTGCAGCGACCGCATTGTCCTTTTATACGGCATAGTTGGGCGTGATCACTTCGCGCGGTACAATAGTGGATTTGAAAATAACATTTTATAAATTTGTCTGCAATAGAAACAATAAATTTATCTATATGCACACAAAGTCTAGTTTAATTCCATAAATTGATGAAATCACAATTTAAAAATTATTATCATTAATTATTTCATTTGAGTTTGCACTTGATGACTACTTTACCATAGAAGATTCAATTTAAAGCGTGTCTTCAAAAAAATATCATACTATATATTGGAGATATATCAATGCGTCCAGAAGGGAATTGAGTAGCCGAGAAGACTTAGATGCTAAATTAGTTTATTAATAAAAGACACCTTTGACCACAACCGGAAGTAAAATCAACTCAGTCTTGCGGTGTCAACCAAGTCAAATATAATGGGGAAAAAACTAAGTCAAATATATACTGTATAAAACAGAGAAAATTTACATGCGAAGAAAATATTAAAACACTACCAAGCGCGAGAAATTTTTGAATTCAAATTAAAACAAAGAGATTTTCATCATTTCTTGTGGATTGTTCATCTTAAAGACATTTTCTTGAAACACCCAAAAAGTTAAATGGAAGAAACTTGGCTGTAATATTGAATTTCTTTACTATATTTTTGCATTTATGTGCTAAAGTAAAACAAAGGTAGCATACCTGACAAAGTACATAGGAACTTTGTAGTTCATCCCAGAGGAACTTCCTCTGCAAACATTGAGCAAAATAGATACAACGACCCTTCCTTCCCTCGGCTTATTTGGTTGCTCAAAATTTGTAACAGGCTCATCAAGAGAAATTCCTTCCCTTATTATATCATTCCTTTGTAATCATTCAGGTTTCATTTCAGTTACACATGTTGTTTATTTACGAAAATGTTTACTGTTTAAATGTGATTAGTCAGTTACCGGCTTTTGGGCTTTTTCAATTTAGTAAATGGTTTATATGGGTTTTTTCTTTAAGTTTTTTTGGTTTTATTTATAATAATAAGATAAAATAGGAAGAAAAAAAATTCCAAAAATGAGAAAAAAGATATGTGAGTTTCTTAGCCCAAGATTTAATGTGGTATAAGTAATAATACTAAATAACAATGGGTGCTTAAAGAGACTCAAGCCGTTATGATTTTTTTTATAGAATTTAGTGTGGTTTAAAGAGTATAATAAAGGCTAGATAACCAAAAGAGTCAAAGCATTATTTAGCTATTTTGTTAATACGAAAATAAGAGGAAAATGGCAAAAAAATGAGAAAAAAGATAAATAGGAATCTTGGCCTAAGAGATATGCCACCTCACCTTCTTTATTCCCTCTTTTTTATATATATATATATATATATATATATAGATGGCACTCAAAAGAATCTCAAACAATATACTAATATGGTACTCCCTCCGGTCCACAATAAACGATCATTTTACTTTTGGCATACACATTAAGGAAATACGAACTCTTAAAAGAAAAAAGATGTATTACTAATTTAACATTAATTAACTGTTACCTTGACACAATGAAATATGTAAAAATAAGGGCAAATTTTGGAAAAATAAAATTAATTCCTCTTGATATGTAAATGGACACTTATTTTGGACCAAAATAAAAAGATAAAATGATAACTTATTGTGGACTGGACTGTCACGACCCGGATTCCCACCCTCGGGAGTCGTGATGGCGCCTACTAGTACGAGCTAGGCAAGCCAATTAATTTCACAATTTACCCCCTTTTTTTCTTTTTTTTCCCCTCATTTTATATTCATTAGCAATTATAATAATAATAATAATATTTAAACAGCGGAATTTAACATAAGCGGAAGAAAGAAGCCATAAGCTAACTGGACACGAATATCTAATACAACTGTTTGAACCTCGACTACCCAGAACTGGTGTCACAGTTAGGGCTGTGCATAATTTGGTAAATACCGAATTACCGTACCGAAACCGAAAATTTTGGTATTTGGTATACGGTATTTTGGTAATTGGTATGGTATTTGGTTTAAGTTTTTAAAAAAATTGGTATTAGGTATGGTATTTGGTATATTAAAATAAAATACCGAAATACCGATACCGTACCGAAATATATATTATATTACACAAAACATATATTATCGATTATAACATAAATATAAAAAATCTAAAATTTTACTTCCCTTTATTCTCTAAGTTCATCAATTAACTCTAAACAAGTAACAAGACATTTCTAACGATCAAATATTCTTTTATGTACAATTTTCTCTATTTGGGTCGATATTTGCTAGTTTTGGACAAATTTTTTGTCAACAAACATTTTCAGTTTTGTATTTTTGAGTACTTCAATTAAGAATATTAGAGTCAATGGTTCAATGCACTAGTTAGTATTCAAACCGAAGTTACCGAACCGAATAAACCGAAATCGAAAGGAGAAAAACCGAACCATACCGAATTTAATTAGGTACGATATTGGTATAGAATTTTAAGAAACCGAATACCGAAAATACCGAACCGAAATGTCTAAATACCGTACTGTACCGACCGATGAACACCCCTAGTCACAGTATCACAGACGGTCTAAGAATACTACAAAAAAAGGTCTGAAAGAAATAAATACAACACTGTCTCTGGAAATACATGAAAGAAACAGGAATAGTAGATAGAAGGAGACGCCAAGGCCTACGGACGCCTGCAGGACTACCTCAGGTCGCCTGATGAACAAGAATCAGCAATCCCACTGCGGCAAAGTCTACAACACTGGGTCTGCACAAAAGAGTGCAGAGTGTAGTATCAGCACAACCGACCCCATGTGCTGGTAAGTGTCTAGCCTAACCTCGGTAAAGTAGTGACGAGGCTAGGACCAAACTACCAAATAAATCTGTGCAGTTGTATAATATACAGCGGAAAGTAAAACAGAAATAAACAAGTAAGGATGGGAGGGGAAAACATGCTTCGGGGAATGACAGGTAGAAACAGAATATCAAGAGAACTATAAAGGAATCAAAATCAAACCACTAATAAGAATGAGGAAAACAAAGGCAGATTTCACTTTCTTTTTACATCTTGTTGCAGGCGTGCAACCCGATCCCAGTTCTCATATCTTGTGGTAGGCGTACCACCCGCTCCTATTTCATTATATCTGGTGGTAGGCGTACCACCCGATCCCATTTCATTATATTTGGTGGTAGGCGTACCACCCGCTCCCATTTTATTAAATCTCGTGGTAGGCGTACCACCCGCTCCCATTTCATTATATCTTGTGGTAGGCGTACCACCCACTCTCATTTCATTAAATCTCGTGGTAGACGTACCACCCGCTCCCATTTTATTAAATCTTGTGGTAGGCGTACCACCCGCTCCCATTTCATTAAAATTTATGGTAGGCGTACCACCCGCTCCCATTTACAAGCCAACACAACATCACAAGGAATCCCCGCAAGGGAACAAAAGCAACATAATAACTCTCCGATAAGGGAAGAACAATATCAAGATAAACATCCCGGCAAGAGAGAATCAGTTATAACCAATCCTAACTCAACTCCTACTCAGCTATACCCAAACTTGTTCCAACATCTAATTACCTCAGCTATAACCATAATCCTTACCTAACACAAAGAATCATCAACCTAAGTATCCGTAATATCAATTAAGAACACAATGCAAGGGAACCACAACTCAACAATAGCCCGGCAAGGGGGCAACATAATGATCTCTTCTCTTTCTCACTTTTACTTCACAATTCACTTCACAACTCGAGCCACTGCTCTAGAGGTTCAATTATCACCTATACTTTCACAATTCGTTATACAACTGGAGCCAACGCTCCTCAATGTTCATAGGTCACAATTCTTTTCACAACTTTACACAACAAATAGAAATTTTCACCAAGACATGAATAATACAACGAATTCGTGGAAATCATAATATAAGACTCACGGTCATGCTCGACACCAACGTATAGATACTCGTCACCATGCCTATACGTCGTACTCAACAAGAAACAAATAGCAAATAGGACAAAACTCCTAATCTCTCAAGCTAAGGTTAGACCAAACACTTACCTCGAACTTCCACGGCCAACTCAAGCCTCAAACACAGCTTTCCCTTTTGAATTTAGCTCCAAATCAATTGTATCTAGACATAATCGACTTAATAACGTCAATAAACGTTAAACAATCTAATTCAAATGTTTAATTATAGCTTTATAATCATTCTTCCCAAAAATCCAAAAATTGACCCCGGCCCGCTTGGTCAAAACACGAGGTTCGGACCAAAACCTGATCGCCCATTCACCCACGAGCTCGAATATATAATTTGCTTTGAAACCCGACCCCAAAACGAGGTCAAATTCCCAAATAATCAAAAAGCCCTAGCTCTACCCAAATCCCCAATTTTCTACCCTTAATCTCATATTTTTAGGCCTATAATCTAATAGATGTTGATGAAAATGGAAGAAAACAAGTTAAAGATTACTTACCTAAGAGATTATGGTGAGGAAGTGCTTCAAAAATCGGCTAAGAGCTTTGGAGAAGAAGGGGTTTATGAAAAATGGCCAATTGCCCGTAGTGCATTCTGTTTTTGAGCTTAAATAACTGGGCGGATTTTTGTTCTATGCGATCGCGAAGAAAGGAATGCGATCGCATAGGGTAAGAGAAATTAGTCACTGCGATCGCGGAAGAATCAATGCGATCGCATAGAACAAATTGTGACCTCCCAAAATTTACTCTATGCGATCGCGGAAGAATCAATGCGATCGCATAGAATAAATTGTGACCTCCCAAAATTTACTCTATGCGATCGCGGAAGAGTCAATGCGATCGCATAGAACAAATTGATGACTACCCAAATTAACTCTATGCGATCGCGGAATAATCAATGCGATCGCGTAGAACAAATTCATGACTACCAAAATTAACTTTATGCGATCACGGACATTCCTATGCGATCGCATAGAACATAAACCCGGACACCAGCAACCAGCAAAAACACCAGATTTTCTAAGTCCAAAAACACTCTGACGCCTATCCGAAACTCACCCGAGCCCTTGGGGCTCCAAACCAAACATACATACTAACTCAAAAACATCATATGAACTTATTCGTGCGATCAAATCGCCAAAATAATATCATGAACATCGAATTAAACCTCAAAATCAAAGAATTATTCCAAACTTCTTAAAACATCAATTTTAGCAATTTAGGTCCGAATCACGTCAAATGACATCCGTTTTTCACCAAATTCCACAGAAAAGTCTAAAATTATATATAAGACCTGTACCGGGCGCCGGAACTAAATTACAGGCCCGATACCATTATGTTCTAATCAAATTTCATTTCAAATTCCTTTAAATAATTTCAGAAAACAATTTTCTTTAAAAATTCATTTCTCGGGCTTGGGACCTCGAAATCCGATTCCGGGCATACGCCCAAGTCCCATATTTTTCTACGGACCCTCCGGGACCGTCAAATTACGGGTCCAGGTCTGTTTACCCAAAACATTGACCGAAGTCAAATTTATTCATTTTACAGTCAAAATTTATCATTTTCACAGATTTCCACACATAAGCTTTTCCGGCTTCGCGTCCGGACTGTGCACGCAAATCGAGGTGATGCTAAATGAGGTTTTCGAGGCCTCGGAACATGGAATTCAATTTAAAAACAAGTGATGACCTTTTGGGTCATCATATTCTCCACCTCTAAAACAACCGTTCGTCCTCGAGCGGACATAAGAAGGAAGTACCTGAGTCGGGGAAAAGATGGGGATAACGGCTCCGCATATCGGACTCGGACTCCCAGGTCGATGCCTCAGGAGGCTGACCTCTCCACTGAACACGAACAGAAGGAAAACTCTTCGACCTCAACTGACGAACCTGCCGGTCTAGAATAGCCATCGACTCCTCCTCATAAGACAAGTCCTTGTCCAACTGGACAGTGTTGAAATCTAACACATAGGATGGATCGCCGTGATACTTTCGAAGCATGGACACATGAAACACTGGATGCACGGCTGATATGCTCGGCGGCAATGCAAGTCTATAAGACACCTCTCCCACTCGATCAAGAATCTCAAACGGACCAATGAACATAGGGCTAAGCTTGCCCTTCTTCCCAAATCTCATCACGCCCTTCATAGGCGACACTCGAAGCAATACCCGCTCACCGACCATGAAAGCCAACTCTCGAACCTTGCGGTCGGCATAACTCTTTTGCCTGGACTGAGCTGTACGAAGCCTATCCTGAATTATCCTGACCTTGTCCAAGGCCTCCTGAACCAGATCCGTACCCAACAATCGAGCCTCTCCCTGCTCAAACCATCCAACCGGAGACCGACACCGCCTACCAGATAAAGCCTCATAAGGAGCCATCTGAATACTCGACTGGTAGCTGTTGTTGTAGGCAAACTCTGCTAAAGGCAAAAACTGATCCCACGAGCCTCCAAAGTCAATGACACAAGCTCGGAGCATATCCTCCAAAATCTGAATAGTCCGCTCGGACTGCCCGTCCGTCTGAGGATGAAATGTTGTGCTCAACTCAACCCGTGTGCCCAACTCTCGCTGAACTGCTCTCCAGAAACGTGAGGTAAACTGCGTACCTTGATCCGAAATGATAGACACAGGCACACCATGAAGACGAACAATCTCCCGGATATAGATCTCAGCTAACCTTTCGGATGAATAGGAGACTGCCACAGGAATGAAATGCGCTGACTTGGTCAGCCTATCAACAATGACCCATACTGCGTTGAACTTCTTTCGGGTCGCGGGAGTCCAACAACGAAATCCATAGTGACCCGCTCCCACTTCCACTCGGGAAGCTCAATCCTCTGAAATAAACCACCAGGCCTCTGATGCTCGTACTTAACCTGCTGACAATTCAAACATCGAGCCACATATGCAACAATATCCTTCTTCATTCTCCGCCACCAATAATGTTGCCGCAAATCCTGATACATCTTCGCGGCGCCCGAATGAATAGAGTACCGGGAACTGTGGGCCTCCTCTAAAATCAACCCTCGGAGCCCATCCACATTAGGCACACAAACTCGACCGTGCAATCTTAAAACTCCATCATCATCTAAGGTAACCTGCTTGGCACCTCCACGCTGCACCGTGGCTCTAAGGACACACAAATGGGGATCATCATACTGCCGATCACGGATACACTCCAATAAAGAAGAACGAGCGACTGTGCAGGCCAACACACGACTAGGCTCAGAAACATCCAACCTCACAAACTGATTGGCTAAAGCCTGAACATCCAAAGCAAGCGGTCTCTCACCGACCGGAATATAAGCAAGACTGCCCATACTGGCTGACTTCCTACTCAAAGCATCGGCCACCACATTGGCCTTTCCGGGATGATATAAGATGGTGATATCATAGTCTTTCAACAACTCCAAGCACCTCCTCTGCCTCAAATTCAATTCCTTTTGCTTGAACAAATACTGAAGATTCTTGTGATCCGTGAACACCTCACATGCCATGCCATACAGATAATGCCTCCAAATCTTTAATGCGTGAACGATGGCTGCCAACTCCAAGTCATGAACCGGATAGTTCTTGTCATGAGTCTTCAACTGCCGCGAAGCATAGGCAATGACCTTGCCATCTTGCATCAACACTGCACCAAGTCCAATACGAGATGCATCACAATAAACTGTATAAGGCCCTGAACCTGTGGGCAAAACCAATATCGATGCCGTAGTTAGAGCTGTCTTGAGCTTCTGAAAGCTCGCCTCACACTCGTCCGACCATCTGAACTGGGCTCCCTTCTGGGTCAACCTGGTTATCGGGGCTGCGATATATGAGAACCCCTCCACGAACCGACGATAGTAGCCTGCCAATCCCAAGAAACTCCGAATCTCTATAGCTGATGCTGGTCTAGGCCAGTTCTTGACTGCCTCAATCTTCTTCGGATCAACCCGAATACCCTCTGCTGATACAACATGACCCAGGAATGCAACTGAACTCAACTAGAACTCACACTTCGAGAACTTAGCATATAACTGACTATCCCTCAGAGTCTGAAGAACCACCCTGAGATGTTGTTTGTGCTCCTCCTGGCTGCGGGAATATATCAAGATATCATCAATGAAGACTATCACGAATGAGTCCAAATAAGTCCTTAACACTCGGTTCATCAAATCCATAAAAGCTGCTGGGGCATTTATCAACCCGAATGACATAACCAAGAACTCATAATGCCCGTACCGAGTGCGGAAAGCTGTCTTAGGGACATCGGATGCCCTAATCCTCAACTAATGGTAGCCAGATCTCAAGTCAATCTTTGAAAATACATTGGCACCCTGAAGATGATCAAACAAATCATCAATCCTCGGCAGTGGATACTTGTTCTTGATTTTAACCTTGTTCAACTGCCGGTAATCAATACACATTCGCATCGATCCATCCTTCTTCTTAACGAACAACACCGGCGCACCCCAAGGCGAAACACTTGATCTAATGAAACCCTTCTCAAGCAAGTCTTGCAACTGCTCCTTTAACTCTTTCAACTCAGGCGGGGCCATACGATACAGCGGGATGGAAATGGACTGAGTGCCCAGAGCCAAATCAATGCAAAAGTCACTATCCCTGTCAGGTGGCATACCCGGCAGGTCTAAAGGAAATACCTCAGGAAACTCCCGAACAACGGGCGAATCAATGGAAGGGACCTCAGCACTAGAATCGCGAACGTAAGCCAAATAGGCCAAACACCCCTTCTCGACCATACATCGAGCCTTCACATAAGAGATAACACTACGGGTAGAATGACCAGGAGTCCCTCTCCACTCTAAACGAGGCAAACCCGGTAAGGCTAAGGTCGCAGTCTTGGCATGACAGCCCAAGATAGCATGGTAAGGTGATAACTAGTCCATCCCCAATATAACACCGAAATCATCCATGTCCAGAAGAAGCAAATCTACACGAGTCTCAAGACCTCCAATCACCACTATACATGAACAATAGATGCGATCCACCATAATAGAATCACCCACCGGCGTAGACACATAAACAGGGGCACTCAAAGAATTACTAAGCATGACCAGATACGGCGCAAAATAAAATCGAAGCTTCTCTACCACAAACCAGAACAGTACCTGCACCTCCACCTCTAATACCTTTACCTCCACCTCTAGCATCTCTACCTCTACCTCTAATACCTCTACCTCCACATCTAGCTAACTGAGCGGGCTAGACGAGTCCCTCAATGAACCTCCTCACTCTCTCTCACAGTGGGAAGTATGATAAGAGCATGACGAGCCAAGTCTCTCGTACTGAGTGACAGTCATAGAACCCTGTTGGAGACGCTCAAACTGCCTCCGATAGGCCTCTCTCTGAGTGATGGGGAGAAACTTCTCCAGAAATAGCTGGGTAAATTGCTCCCAAGTCAAAGCTGGCGATCCGCCTGGTCCAGCCAAACAATAATCCCTCCATCAAGTCTTGGCGGATCCAGACAAGCGAAAAGTGGCAAAATCGACCCCATTGGTCTCAACTATCCCCATGTTCCTGGGAACCTCGTGACAGCTGCCTAGATAATCCTGGGGATCCTCAGTAGATGCACCGCTGAAAGTAGTATTGAAGAGCTTGGTGAAACTTACCCAACCTCCACAAAGCCTCCGAAGACGTAGCTGACCTATCACCGGTATTGCTGCTCGGCTGAAGAAGCGGTACATGACCTCGCCATTCGCGAAAGGACAAGAGTAGAGGTTTCAATTTAGCATTGAGAGAACAAAATCGCACGACAGGAAAGAATGAATGTGAAGTTTTTCCTATCTCTGTAGCCTCTGAGGGATAAATACAGACGTTTCCGTACCGATCCCTCAGACTCTACTAAGCTTGTCTGTGAACTGTGAGACCCATGTAACCTAGAGCTCTGATACCAACTTGTCACGACCCGGATTCCCACCCTCGGGAGTCGTGATGGCGCCTACTAGTACGAGCTAGGCAATCCAATTAATTACACAATTTACCCTTTTTTTTTTATTTTTTTTCCTCATTTTATGTTCATTAGCAATTCTAATAATAATAATAACATTTAAACAGCGGAATTTAACATAAGCGGAAGAAAGAAGCCATAAGCTAACTGAACACAAATATCTAATACAACTGTTTGAACCTCGACTACCCAGAACTGGTGTCATAGTATCACAGACGGTCTAAGAATACTACAAATAAAGGTCTGAAAGAAATAAATACAACACTGTCTCTGGAAATACATGAAAGAAACAGGAATAGTAGATGGAAGGAGACGCCAAGGCCTACGAACGCTTGCAGGACTACCTCGGGTCGCCTGATGAACAAGAATCAGCAATCCCACTGCGGTCCAAAGTCTACAACACTGGGGTCTACTTGTCATGACCCGGATTCCCACCCTCGGGAGTCGTGATGGCGCCTACTAGTACGAGCTAGCCAAGCCAATTAATTTCACAATTTACCCTTTTTTTCCCTCGTTTTATATTCATTAGCAATTCTAATAATAATAATAACATTTAAACAACGTAATTTAACATAAGCGGAAGAAAGAAGCCATAAGCTAACTGAACACGAATATCTAATACAACTGTTTGAACCTCGACTACCCAGAACTGGTGTCACAGTATCACAGACGGTCTAAGAATACTACAGATAAAGGTCTAAAAGAAATAAATACAACACTGTCTCTGGAAATACATGAAAGAAACAGGAATAGTAGATGGAAGGAGACGCCATGGCCTACGGACGCCTGCAGGACTACCTCGGGTCGCCTGATGAACAAGAATCAGCAATCCCACTGTGATCCAAAGTCAACAACACTGGGGTCTGCACAAAAGAGTGCAGAGTGTAGTATCAACACAACCGACCCCATGTGCTGGTAAGTGTCTAGCCTAACCTCGGCTAAGTAGTGACGAGGCTAGGACCAGACTACCAAATAAACCTGTGCAGTTGTATAATATACAGCGGAAAGTAAAGCAGAAATAAACAAGTAAGGATGGGAGGGGGAAACATGCTTCGGGGAATGACAGGTAGAAACAAAATATCAAGAGAACTATAAAGGAATCAAAATCAAACCACTAATAAGAATGAGGAAAACAAAGGCAGATTTCACTTTCTTTTCACATCTTGTTGCAGGCGTGCAACCCGATCCCAGTTCACATATCTTGTGGTAGGCGTGCCACCCGCTCCTATTTCATTATATCTCGTGGTAGGCGTACCGCCCTATCCCATTTCACTATATCTCGTGGTAGGCGTACCACCCGATCCCATTTCATTATATCTCGTGGTAGGTGTACCACCCGCTCCCAATTTATTAAATCTCGTGGTAGGCGTACCACCCGCTCCCATTTTATTATATCTTGTGGTAGGCATACCACTCGCTCCCATTTCATTAAATCTCATGGTAGGCGTACCACCCACACCCATTTCATTAAATCTTGTGGCAGGCGTACCACCCGCTCCCATTTCATTAAATCATGTGGTAGGCGTACCACCCGCTCCCATTTACAAGCCAACACAACATCACAAGGAATCCCGGCAAGGGAACAAAAGCAACATAATAACTCCCCGATAAGGGAACAACAATATCAAGACAAACATCCCGGCAAGGGAGAATCAGCTATAACCAATCCTAACTCAACTCCTACTCAGCTATACCTAATCTTGTTCCAACATCTAACTACCTCAGCTATAACCATAATCCTTACCTAACACAAAGAATCATCAACCTAAGTATCCGTAATATCAATTAAGAACACAATGCAAGGGAACCACAACTCAACAATAGCCCGGCAAGGGGGCAACATAATGATGTCTTCTCTTTCTCACTTTTACTTCACAATTCCCTTCACAAATCGAGCCACTGCTCTAGAGGTTCAATTATCACCTATACTTTCACAATTCGTTATACAACTGGAGCCAACGCTCCTCAATGTTCATAGGTCACAATTCTTTTCACAACTTTACACAACAAATAGAAATTTTCACCAAGGCATGAATAATACAACGAATTCCTGGAAATCACAATATAAGACTCACAGTCATGCTCGATACCAACGTATAGATACTCGTCACCATGCCTATATGTCGTACTCAACAAGAAACAAATAGCAAATAGGACAAAACTCCTAATCTCTCAAGCTAAGGTTAGACCAAACACTTACCTCGAACTTCCATGGCCAACTCAAGCCTCAAACACCGCTTTCCCTTTTGAATTTAGCTCCAAATCAATTGTATCTAGACATAATCGACTTAATAACGTCAATAAACGCTAAACAATCTAATTCCAATGTTTAATTATAGCTTTCTAATCATTCTTCCCAAAAATCCAAAAATTGACCCCGGGCCAGCTTGGTGAAAACACGAGGTTCGAATCAAAACCTGATAGCCCATTCACCCACGAGCCCGAATATATAATTTGTTTTGAAATCCGACCCCAAAACGAGGTCAAATTCCCAACTAATCAAAAAGCCCTAACTTTACCCAAATCCCCAATTTTCTACCCTTAATCTCATGTTTTTAGGCCTATAATCTAATAGATGTTGATGAAAATGGAAGAAAACAAGTTAAAGATTTGTTACCTAAGAGATTATGGTGAGGAAGTGCTTCAAAAATCGCCTAAGAGCTTTGGAGAAGAAGGGGTTTATGAAAAATGGCCAATTCCCCGTAATGCATTCTGTTTTTGAGCTTAAATAACTGGGCGGATTTTTGTTCTATGAGATCGCGAAGAAAGGAATGCGATCGCATAGAGTAAGGGAAATTAGTCACTGCGATCGCGGAAGAATCAATGTGATCGCATAGAACAAATTGTGACCTCCCAAAATTTATTCTATGCGATTGCGGAAGAATCAATGCGATCGCATAGAACAAATTGTGACCTCCCAAAATTTACTCTATGCGATCGCGGAAGAATCAATGCGATCGCATAGAACAAATTGATGACTACCCAAATTAACTCTATGCGATCGCGGAAGAATCAATGCGATCGCATAGAACAAATTCATGACTACCAAAATTAAATCTATGCGATCGCGGACATTCCTATGTGATCGCATAGAACAAAAACCTGGACACTAGCAACCAGCAAAAACACCAGATTTTCTAAGTCCAAAAACGCTCTGACGCCTATCCGAAACTCACCCGAGCCCTCGGGGCTCCAAACAAAACATACATACTAACTCAAAAATATCATATGAACTTATTCGTGCGATCAAACCGCCAAAATAACATCATGAACATCGAATTAAACCTCAAAATCAAAGAATTATTCCAAACTTCTTAAAACATCAATTTTAGCAATTTATGTCCGAATCACGTCAAATGACATCCGTTTTTCACCAAATTCCACAGAAACGTCTAATATTATATATAAGACCTGTACCGGGCGCCGGAACCAAAATACGGGCCCGATACCATCATGTTCTAATCAAATTTCATTTCAAATTCCTTTAAACAATTTCAGAAAATAATTTTCTTTTAAAATTCATTTCTCGGGCTTGGGACCTCGGAATCCGATTCCGGGCATACGCCCAAGTCCCATATTTTCCTACGGACCCTCCAGGACTGTCAAATCACGGGTCCGGGTCTGTTTACCAAAACGTTGACCGAAGTCAAATTTATTCATTTTACAGTCAAAATTTATTATTTTTCACAGATTTTCACACATAAGCTTTTCCGGTTTCGCGTCCGGACTGCGCACGCAAATCGAGGTGATGATAAATGAAGTTTTCAAGGCCTCGGACACATAGAATTCAATTTTAAGACAAGTGATGACCTTTTGGGTCATCACATGGACGAAATATATAACAATTACCAAAGATACCCACCAATGACTTTGTCATTTTCCTAGTCTAAAAATCCTTGCTCCCAGGATAGGCATCTTCCACATCATTATATGTGCGCATCTTAACAAGTGTGAAACAAAGCAAACGCCCCCTAAAAAAAAAGGCAAATGGCCCTTCCAAATTCTTGTTTCTTGCCACTTCTAGCACTGCCACTTCTCTACTGGGGTTTCAACTTGCTCAAGCGTCAGCCAAAAGAAACAAAACTAGTGTTTTATGTCCACGACTATTTAAGTGGGCATGACACATCTGCAATCACTGTAGCAGGAAAAGATGGGCCTCAAACTAGTGTTCTTCATTTTGGGACAATGGTTGCAGTGGATGATCCAGTAACTGAAGGTCCAGATCCAAAGTCCAAAGAGATCGGTAGAGCTCAAGGCATGTACATCAATTCACAGTTAGATGGCAAGGGACTGTACTTGATGTTTTCTGTTATTTTCACTGATGGGGAATTCAAAGGGAGTACTTTGGAGATTCAAGGTGCTGATCTTTTTGCAATGAAGGAGAGGGAATTCTCTATTGTTTCAGGGACTGGTTTTTTTAGATTTGTTAAAGGTTATGGCATTATGACAACTCACTTTATTGATATTCCTAATCTCAGAGCCATTCTTAAGCTTCATGTTACTGTAAAGCACTATTGACTTTTCCTAGTTTATGTCAAAGTTTTGATGTATTCTGCCTCTTTTCCTAGAATCAAATTCGATGCTACTTTTTTCTACTTACTGAAATAAAATAAAAAAGTTTTCCTAAATGATCGATGTGAACATTCGTATATGATGACTTGTTTATCCAAGTTAAAATTTTCGCCCTATCAAGAAATTTAGGGCTTTGAACAAAGACTTATGTTTATGTATAATGTATATAGTGTTAAAATTACCTGATAGGCTACTGTAAAGACAACGACAAGTTATTACGGCATTAGTTTAAATAAAAAACCCAAAAACAAATAGGAGACAGAGAAAAATTAATTAATATTTGTTACCGAACACATGTAATACCCTTGTTGTATCATAAGCCGGAAACGAAGAGCAAGAAAGTAAAGGTTTTCAATTAAACTATGTTAGGACGAATCAAAGATGTGTCAGTATCAAAATAGTATGTTATTTCTGATCATTGGAGTGTGTCGACGAAAACAAGTTTTAATGAAACTTAAAAGGCCAAATATGTGTACGATCCCTTAAATTTTACTCCAATTTCTATTTTGACGTCATAAGTAAGGATATTACGAATACTCCAACTCAAATCAAAGTGTACATATTAAACCCCAAAAACATAGTCCAAAAAAAACAAAAAAAAAAAAAACAAATGTGTGAAGCTCAAACGCCAGTTGCGTGGAAATATAACCACTGAAAAAATGCCATATCATTAAAACAAGCCACGTCTGTAAAAAAAAAAAAACCATACTATTATTTCTTTTTGTTGTAAATAATAGCCCGTTTGGCCAAGCTGCAAAAATCAGCTTATTTTGAGAAGTGTTTTTTCTCAAAAGTGTTTTTCTCACAAGTACTTTTGGTGAGAAGCAGTTTGTGTTTGACAAATGGATTTCAAAAGTACTTCTGAGCAGCAATTAGTGTTTGGCCAAGCTTTAAAAAACTGCTTTTAAGTGTATTTTTCTCAAAAGTGCTTTTCAAAAAAGTGCTTTTGGAAAGAAGCTATTTTTTTCTGCTTCTCCTCAAAAACACTTTTTTTCCTTTCAAAAGTTTGGCCAAAAACCTTAATTTTAGAAAAAAAACACTTTTGAGCAAAAAAAAAAGTGCTTCTGCCTCAAAAGAAGCTTGGCCAAACAGGCTATAAGCAACTTGGATTACTAACTGCTGGCCGTTGTACCCCTTACTCGTTGGCGGCCAGGCCGGCTGAAGGGCCAAGCAGCTAAATCCATGGCTTTAGGCCCCCAATTCTTTGGGGCCCCATTTTTTAAATTATGTATTGTATGTTTGATTTTCTTTCAAAAATATTGAATAATATAAGGTAAAAAGTATAAAATATATATAGAAGATAGAATAGATAACTATTTACTCAAGGAGTGATAATGAATGTTGGTTAATTTAAGTATGACATTAATATTGTCTTCTCCCTTTTTTTTTTTTTATAATAAAACTTATACTTTTTTTCTTCTTCTCCTACACCACTATTTATTCTCAAAAAAACAAGGACACGGACATTGAATAAATTAAATTGTACATTCATTGTCATTATTATTTCTAAAGTTTTCAAGCACGCACAATAACAATCAAAACTAACTGAAGCAGCGAAACTTTGCTTTGCATTTTTTGTTTGTTTTCATTTCATAGATGTAAATTGTTTTTTTTTCATTTATATATTACGATTCAAATATGTCAATAAAAATAAAGTTACTCAACTTAAAAAAGATTATTATTGAAACTTTATGTAACGTCCCGACCGGTCGTTTTGAGCATTTGCACTTCGCTCGCCAGTTCTTGGGCATGACTAGCCCCGTATGATGTGTTATGACTTATGTAAATCGTCAGTTTTGGTTTCTAGGTTAATCAGAACAGATATGGAAGAATGATTCTCAACATGAAGCTTTAAATTTGAAAGGTTTGACCAAGTTTTGACTTTTTAGTATTCGATCTCGGATTTGAATTTTTATTATTTGGTTAGCTCCGTTAGGTGATTTTGGACATGGGAGCGCGTCCGGAATGTGATTTGGAGGTCCGTGGTAGATTTAGGCTTGAATTGGCGAAATTGGAAATTTGGCATTTCTCGGTCGGCAGTGGAAATTTTGATATCTGGGTCGGAATAGAATTCTAGAAATTTGAGTAGGTCCGTAGTGTCATTGGTGTCGTGTGTGCAAAATTTCAGGTCATTCGGGCGAGGTTTGATGGGTTTCAGCATCGTTTGTGGAATTCGGAAGTTTAAGAGTTCTTAAGCTTGAATCCGAGGGTGATTTGGTGTTTTGATGTTGTTTGGAGTGTTCCGAAGGTTTGAATAAGTCTGAATAGTGGTATATGATTTGTTGGTATTTTTGGTTGAGGTCCCGAGGGCCTCGGGATGAATTCGGATGGTTAACGGAAATGTTGGAAATTGGTTTGAGCAGCTGAAGCTGTTGTTTCTGTTATTTCCGCACCTGCGGATTGGGGTCCGCAGGTGTGAGGTCCGCAGAAGCGGAAATGGACCGCAGAAGCGGAGAAGGACCGCAGGAGCGGATGTTGGACCGCATCCGCGAGCCCGCAGGTGCGAGGCCTGGGGCGCAGGTGCGAAAGCTGGGGATTTAAGTGAAAGGCGCAGATGTGGCGTTTGGACCGCAGGTGCGGTCCCGCAAGTGCGTGATTTTGGCCGCAGATGCGGAAAACGCTGGGCAGAAAGTATAAAAGGTCTCCTTCGCGAATTTTGCCTAATTCCTCCATTTTTTAAGACAGGTTTTGAGCTTTGGGCAGTGATTCTTCAAGAGGAATCAAGGGTTATCAGTTGGGTAAGCTACTTAAGCTTTATTACTTATGTTTATGATGATTTTCTCATTGTTTAATCATAGTATTAGTAGGAATTAGGAGTGAGATTTAGGGGATTAGGGCTTGAGTTTTGGAGAGTTTTGATCGAGGATTTGAAGGACCATTTGAGGTTGGATTTTGACGATTTTGGTATGTATAGACTCGTGAGTAGAAGGAGTTTCTAGTTTTGTGATTTTTTTCGGATTCCAAGACGTGGGCCGGGGGGCCGGGTTTGGGTGAAATTTGGGATTTTGGATTGAATTGATAGTTTTTCGTTTGTAATTGATTCCTTGGCATATGTTGATTGCGTTGTAATGCTTTTGGTTAGATTCGGGATGTTTGGAGGCCGATTCCAGAGGCAAAGGCGTAGCGGAGTAGGATTTGGCTTGTTTTGAGGTAAGTAACGCTTCCAAACTTGGTTATGAGGATTCGAAACCCCGAACTATGTGTTATATGATTAAATATTGAGGTGAAGCGAATGCCAAGTGACGGGCGTGTGGGCGTGCACCGTGGGAACTGCGGCATGGATCATTTCATGGCACCGCTTAGTGACTCTTTCTTACTGATATCTGTGATGTGATTGTGTGATTAAGTTAATGAGCTATAAATTATGCTAATTACCATGTTAGGGTTTCACGCCGATACTGTTGAGACCCGAGTGGTCGTTTCTTGCTGTCATCTCATTAGTTTCACTGATATTCTACACTCAGTCTTGTTCGTGCATATCATATCATGTCTCAGTCTCGGTTGTAATTATTTGGCATAACATATCATTGTTTCGGGCTATTTTCATGGCGTTGTGAGCTTGTGTGTGTGATACTTGAGAATGACGACTGAGTGGGGCCGAGAGCCTGATTATGAGTGACAACTATGGGATCGGGCTGCACGCCGCAGCATATTATTGATTATGCCTTCGTTGGCCTGTTATAGCGCATGGGCTGGAAGGAGCCCCTCCGGATTCTTCACACCCCTAGTGAGCGCAGTTGATATTATTGAGGGATGGATTTCCCTGGACATGGATTTGTCCGAAGTATTGATATATGGAGATGGATTTCTCCACAGTGATGGATTTCTAGACATGGATTTATCCGAAGTATTGATATATTGAGATGGATTTCTCCACAGGGATGGACTTCCCTTTTTCCTCGGTACCGAGTGACGTCTAGTCATTGTTGAGTATGTTCTGGGATGGATTTCCCTGGGCCGGACGGCCATATGCGGTACCAATATACCTGGAGATGGATTTCTCCTCAGGGTTGGATTACCCTTATTCCTCGGTACTGGATGACTTGCAGTCAGCGTTGTATATGTTTCGGGATGGATTTCCCTGGGCCGGATGGCCATATGAAGTACCGAGTGGTTGAGCACTTGAGAGTGGGAGCACACGGTGCATTTTCATACATTTCTGGCATTGACATGTAGATATTTGCTGAGCTTTATACTTCACATTGTTCGGATTGGTATTTTGCTTTACTGTTGAGTTGAATAACTGAATTGCCAAAATGCTTACGTTACTGTACAATTTAAATGTGATATAACTGCTGAGGTTTAGTCCGTCACTACCTATCAGTCCAAAGGTTGGACTTGTTACTTACTGAGTTGGTGTACTCACATTACCCCCTGCACCTTGTGTGCAGATCCAGGTGCTTTCGGTCCAGGTAGCAGTCACTGATCGAGGTTGCAGGCTTGGGAGATTGTTGAGGTATCTGCATGGCGCTCGCAGATCTTGACCCTCCCTCTCAATTCTAGTTGTGTTTCAGTTGTATTCAGTGAACTTTGTAGTAGACTATACTATTTCTCTAGACGCTCATATACTCCGTGACACCCTGGTTTTGGGATGGTTGTATCGTAATATGAACCTTTCTTTTATGTCTTAAACAATTTATATAAAATGATGAAAGTTTTTCCGCAAATGATTTTATTTTAGTATTGTGGTTTTGGGTTGTGTTGAGTTGAGGCTGGCCTAGTTCCACGATAGGCGCCATCACGAAGGGATGAGTTTTGGATCGTGACAAGTTGGTATCAGAGCCTAGGTTACATAGGTCTCACGAGTCATGAGCGGGTTTAGTAGAGTCTTGCAAATCAGTACGGAGACGTCTGTACTTATCCTCGAGAGGCTACAGAACCTTTAGGAAATTCCACACTCTTGAATTCTTATCGTGCGTCATTGGTTCAGCTTGAAGCGTAACTCTTTGAATTCCTTCCACGCGTTCGTATGTGCGCATGAGCGCTCGGTATTAGCTGTGAATCGACGACTTGTGATCCCTTGAACGAGGGGCGAGATGTGATTTTTGTGTGTTCATGTTGGGCCAATTTGGAGGACTTGAGGCCGGGCCTTGCCTGTAGCTTGAGCGCTGAGGTGTTGATAGTGTGACCACGTGCTTTTGGATTTTTATATTCGATAGTGTCCCTATTAGTGGGAGTGATGGCAGAATGGCTACGTGATGAGTATGATGTGACCGCGAGATGTGTTCATATGATTTTTATGTGACGAGAAGGGTCTGCTTGAGGGTAGAAAGAACTATTTGGTACTTGATTTCCATCTTGATTTGAGGTATAGCCCTGAGTTATGGGTATGTCAAAGGATCTTTTCGTGTTGTTTAGTTGGGGAGTGAAGTAGATTTCATGTCGTGATATGAGTTCAGACTCAGGGAGATTAAGTGATTTCATGGTGTTTATGACGATTGAAAGGTATGAAGAGATATTAGTTTGAGGCGAAGCAGGTGGGTTATCTCCTGCGGAGCGTCGTGTGATCCCTACGTTGTTTGTTGGAAGTCCTCTTTTACCAGTGAAATATGTGTGTTGCAATTTGAGTTTAGATCGTTTATGAGAGTGGGCTTGACTATTGCAAGGGTAAATGTGAGATTTGCAGATGATTTGAAGTACTAGATGGTTTGTGTTGCACGAGCTTATGAAGGATTTAGTTTAATCTCACTATGGTATTATGGCAGTAATAAAGTATGGGTATCGTGAGTTTTTGTGTGTTTTGACCTATGGATTTGAGCTAAGTGGGGGAGTCTGCTATTGATAAGTTGATTGCGCGGCTAAGTGTCGTATCATTTTCAGTTTGAGGTATACTGGCGAATCAGTTGTGGCTTACAGGGGTTGAGATCGAGGATGACTCGTGTAAAGGAAATTTGGATAGGGGTTGTGTTATGCTTTATGGGTGTATAAGAATCATGGAATGACTTGAGCTGTTATTGGTGAAGGATGTAATGTGCATGGAGCAGGAATTTGTTTGGTTGCATTAAGGTGGGGTTACTTCCTGGGGTGTTGGAGTGCTAATGGAGCACAGGTCGTTCGATCCGTTTGATCAGTCTGATTGAGGTTTGAGCAGAGTGGATGACTCCCAAGAATGGTTCTAACGGATTCAAGATGTATATGTAACAATTGGGGGATCTTCAGAATGTGTATTTGGCTAGAAACTGAGGTTCACATTGAAGGGTGTCAAGACTTGTGGCATTTCTATATCATTATGGATTCTACATATCAATATCAGGAAGGTGAAGGTAATGGCTTTAGATTCGCATGAAGTCTCTTCAGGGTAAGTATTTTGAATGTGGTGCTTTTGGGGATATTTGAGAGAGCATTCAGTGGCTTATGAGCTTAGACGGTGTGGTTTTATGCTTGGGTCTCGTGTGGTGAGTCTGGGTTGAGGATTGCGGTGTTATGGCAAGGAGAAGTATCAATTCGAAGGTAATTCAGAAAGAACATGGATAAATATGACAACTTGGTAGTAGGTCGGATCGGCATGATAATGGGTATGATTAGTTCTTTGGGTGTGTATGAGGTAATGAGTTTCTACAGGTGTTTCATGGCAATGCCCTTGGGTTTATAGTGGCCTGCGTAGCTTGGTTGAGTTAGAAGAATTCAGTCCTGACGGTTTGGTTTCGTGCAAATGGGATTCGGAGAGTCCTTGATGGCTTCTACCACGGTGAAAGATGTATATTTTCTACTGGCGAGGAGCATGTGATGTATAGTGATTTTCTTCTAGGTGGGATCAAATGGAAAGTTCTTGGCTAGTTAAGTACGTAGTTGCTTGGGGCTCGGAGTGGATCATGAAGTTCTCACAGTTATCATAGGATGGTATGGTATAGGTGGTATGTTGTGTAGGATTGAGATTTGCATGTGTAAGGTCACGGTTCAGTTCTGAAAGGAAGGTCATAAATTCTTAGGCAGCATGGGCAGTTTCAGATGACTAGGTAAGTGATATCACTAATTGGTGCGGCTTGATGAGGGTATACATTTCAGAAAGGGCAATGTGTTTGAGTTAAGGGTACTTCATTGGTATTGCGACGCTCTCTTGTCGGATCGACTGCTGATATTCAAGTTTTCTTGGTGGCACAGAAGAATTATAGGAGTATCCCCCGCAGGATGATTGAGTATTAGAGGTGTGTTATACATTCGGGCGGTGGAGTTGAGATCAGAGATGGTAATTCGTATGTTCTATGGATTGGGATACTAGGAGTTCTCGTAAACAGGTTATTTCGTGGTTGTGGACTGTGAAGATGTGGGCAAGCTAGCCCGATGGTAGTGTGTGCCATGGTTCAGTCATCGTGAACCTTCAGAGAGTCATTTATCTATTGTGGGTGACCAGAGTTGATTTGGGGTTCATAGGTATGCCAGTATGGATGTGTGCTCTACATTGAGTCGGATATGTTGACTCCGGACTGCTATTGTTGAGGGATGTTCCATTCGATTGTTGTTGAGCTTATTCATGTTCTTGAGTGATCTATGAGTTACTCTTCTGTGTTACGAGGAGTTGTGATTCGTTGGTTATATGCACATATGGTGCGGTTCAATTTGAGCTTTATAGCAGAATTTGAGCGAGATGAGTATTTGAGTATTGCATGATTGATTGCACGTTGGCTATGTTCTTTCTGGATTGTGGTATTGGGTTATTTGCTCCGTAGTTATGGTAATGCACTTTGAGTACTGGGTATCGATTTTGCGTGGTGATTGATTTTGAGCATTGCAACTTGAGGTGTCTCATGTGGACTAGTGTTTGGATAGAGTCGTGCATTTCAGCGAAGTTATGTGGAGGTATGATCCTTTGGGATAGATTCGTATGTTCTGGTTCTACGGTGTGTGATGGGTTCTTAGCATCGTGTTGTAGTGGTACTGGTGAGCTTGCAGTACAACTCTCTCATTTGAGTCATTTTCCATGATTTCAGTACTTTTGGATCGTTGCCTATTGGTGCGCGGATTACACGGGTTGTGGCTTTCGATTGTATTGATGTGTCATGTCACTTGAGTAGTCGTGTTGGATGAGATGAGGTCATTTGACCTAGAATTAATACTATCAGATTCGATTTCAGCATGTTGGAAGGATAATATTGAAATTCGGCTTAGAAATTTACTATAGTCCTTGCCGAAGGAGTGGGAACTCCATGACTGGTTGATCTGAGAAATGGTTATAATTTCCGCGTGTTTCTTTCATCCTTGGCAGTATACGGAAGTGTTGGAATGAGGCTTGATTTGATAAGAGGTTTATTATCGGTATTGGGATTGTTTGAGCAACTGCTGTGATTTGAAATCATAGTTGTGAGTGTTTGAGTTATGTGGTATATCATGTGATTTTATTTTGGGTTATGGATATGGATTGATACAGCTTGTTCGGACTTATACAGTGTGTAGATGCGGGATTCTAATTTTATGGTAACCTTGGATATGAAAAATGTGATTCTAAGGCGTATGGGCTAGGTTGGATCGCGAAACTTTAGTTATGTTGTGTTATCAGAGCTATATGAGATAGGGTGACGTGGGATCACCCCTGGGTATGTGTATGGTAAGGTTACATGGCGATTTGATGGCTTTTGGAACAACTCTGGACACGTTCGAGGACGAACATATGTTTAAGTGGGCGAGGATGTAATGACCGGACCGGTCGTTTTGAGCATTTGCACTTCGCTTGCCAGTTCTCGGGCATGACTAGCCCCGCATGATGTATTATGACTATATAAATCGTCGGTTTTGGTTTCTAGGTTAATCGGAACAGATATGGAAGAATGATTCTCAGCATGAAGCTTTAAATTTGAAAGGTTTGACCAAGTTTTGACTTTTTAGTATTTGATCTCGAATTTGGATTTTTATGATTTGGTTAGCTCCGTTAGGTGATTTTGGAATGTGATTTGGAGGTCCGTGGTAGCTTTAGGCTTGAATTAGTGAAATTGGAAATTTGGCATTTCTCGGTCGGCAGTGGAAATTTTGATATCAGGGTCGAAATAGAATTATGGAAATTTGAGTAGGTCCATAATGTCATTGGTGACGTGTGTGCAAAATTTCAGGTCATTCGGGCGAGGTTTGATGGGTTTCGGCGTTGTTTGCGGAATTCGGAAGTTTAAGAGTTCTTAGGCTTGAATTCGAGGGTGATTTGGTGTTTTGATGTTGTTTGGAGTGTTCTGAAGGTTTGAATAAGTTTGAATAGTGGTATATGACTTGTTGGTATTTTTGGTTGAGGTCCCGAGGGCCTCGAAATGAATTCGGATGGTTAACGGAAAGGTTGGAAATTGGTTTGAGTAGCTGAAGCTGCTGTTTCTGTCATTTCCGCACCTGTGGATGTTGGACCGCATCTGCGAGCCCGCAGGTGCGAGGCCTGGGGCGCAGGTGCGGAAGCTGGGGATTTAAGTGAAAGGCGCAGATGTTGTGTTTGGACCGCAGGTGCGGTCCCGCATGTGCGTGATTTTGGCCGCAGATGAGGAAAACGCTGGGCAGAAAGTATAAAAGGTGTCCTTCGCGAATTTCGCCTAATTCCTCCATTTTTTAAGACGGGTTTTGAGCTTTGGGCAATGATTCTTCAAGAGGAATCAAGGGTTATCAGTTGGGTAAGCTACTTAAGCTTTATTACTTGTGTTTATGATGATTTTCTCATTGTTTAATCATGGTATTAGTGGGAATTAGGAGTGAGATTTAGGGGATTAGGGCTTGAGTTTCTGAGAGTTTTGATCGAGGATTGAAGGACTATTTGAGGTTGGATTTTGATGATTTTGGTATGTGTAGATTCGTGAGTGAAAGGAGTTTCTAGTTTTGTGATTTTTGTCGGATTCCGAGACGTGGGCCCGAGGGGCCGGGTTTGGGTGAATTTCGGGATTTTGGATTGAATTGACAGTTTTTCATTTGGAATTGATTCCTTGACATATGTTGATTGCGTTGTATTGCTTTGGTTAGATTCGGGACGTTTGGAGGCCGATTCCAGAGGCAAAGGCATAGCGGAGTAGGGTTTGGCTTGGTTTGAGGTAAGTAACGCTTCCAAACTTGGTTCTGAGGGTTCGAAACCCCGAACTATGTTTTATTTGATTAAATATTGAGGTGTCGCAAATGCCAAGTGACGAGCGTGTGGGAGTGCACCGTGAGAACTGCGACATGGATCATTCCATGGCATCGCTTAGTGACTCTTTCTTACCGGTATATGTGATGTGATTGTGTGATTAAGTTAATGAGCTGTAAATCATGCTAATTACCATGTTAGGGCTTCACCCGATACTGTCGAGACCCGAGTGGTCATTTCTTGCTGTCTTCTCATTAGTTTCACTGATATTTTGTACTCAGTCTTGTTCATGCATATTATATCATGTCTTAGTCTCGGTTGTTGTTATTTGGCACATCATATCATTGTTTCGGGCTAGTTTCATGGCATTGTAAGCGTGTGTGTGTGACACTGGTGAGTGATGACTGAGTGAGGCCGAGAGCCTGATTATGAGTAACCGTTATGGGATCGGGATGCACGCCACAACAGATTATTAATTATGCCTTCGTTGGCTTGTTATAGCGCTTGCGCTGGAAGGAGCCCCTCCGGAGTCTACACACCCCTAATGAGCGCAGTTGATATTATTGAGGGATGTATTTTCCTGGACATGGATTTGTCTGAAGTATTGATATATGGAGATAGATTTCTCTACAGGGATGGATTTCCGTGGACATGGATTTGTCTGAAGTATTGATATATGGAGATGGATTTCTCCACAGGGATGGACTTCCCTTTTTCCTCGGTACCGAGTGACGTCTAGTCATTGTTGAGTATGTTTTGGGATGGATTTCCCTGGGCCGGATGGCCATATGCGCTACCGAGTGGTTGAGTGTGTATACATATATACCTGGAGATGGATTTCTCCTCAGGGTTGGATTACCCTTCTTCCTCGGTACTGGATGACTTGCAGTCAGCGTTGTATATGTTCCGGGGTGGAATTCTTTGGGCCGGATGGACATATGCAGTACCGAGGGGTTGAGCACTTGAGAGTGGGAGCACACGGCATATTTTCATACATTTCTGGCATTGACATGTAGAGATTTGCTGAGCTTTATACTTCACATTGTTCGGATTGGTATTTTGCTTTACTGTTGAGTTGAATAACTGAATTGCCAGCATGCTTACTTTACTGTACAATTTAAATGTGATATAATTGCTGAGGTTTAGTCTGTCACTACCTATCAGTCCTAAGGTTGGACTTGTTACTTACGGAGTTGGTGTACTCACGTTACCCCCTGCACCTTGTGTGCAGATCCAGGTGCTTTCGGTCCAGGTAGCAGTCACTGATCGAGGTTGCAAGCTTGGGAGATTGTTGAGGTATCTGCATGGCGCTTGCAGATCTTGACCCTCCCTCTCTATTCTAGTTGTGTTTCAGTTGTATTCAGTGAACTTTGTAGTAGACTATACTATTTCTCTAGACACTCTTGCATTCCGTGACACCTTGGTTTTAGGATGGTTGTATCGTAATATGAACCTTTCTTTTATGTCTTAAACAATTTATTTAAAATGATGAATGGTTTTCCGCAAATGATTCGATTTTAGTAACGTGGTTTTGGGTTGCATTGAGTTGAGGTTGTCCTAGTTCCACAATAGGCGCCATCACGACGGGATGAGTTTTGGGTCTTGACACTTTAATACAATTTAAAAGAGGATTTCATTAAACAATGATCTCAAAAAATAATAAATGGGTTATTTATATTGTCAAGTAGAAAATAACAATTAAACTAAGTTATATATATATATATATATAAATATCTACACAAAATAGAGTTAAAATAAAAATATGTTTGAACTTTTTTTTAAAACCTTAAGGTCTCCTAATAAAATTTGGCTTTAGGCCACAATTTTCTAGAGCCGCCCTGGTTGGCGGTCATCTTCTCCACTCCCATCGTGTCGCAGGTTATTGTATTGATAGAAAAATAGACTCGCGACATGGACTAATGGTATGTTGACAGATGGCATAAGAGTCAAAGAAATAAAGAAGAACGAAGGTTAAGGAAAACATGAGTAAAACATCCACGGGATCGCTTACAAAGATAACATACCTCATAGTTGGAAAAGAAGAAATAGGCGCATGATGGATAATTAAAGACCACGAGGAAGGATGGTTCATTAATAGCCACGAATAAGGAAAGAAATCGACATAATCCCTAATTGTACGTTGTTGGTTATTATTTCCATAACCGTTACAAATTCCCCAAATAACGGGTAATCAATATAATAAATATATGTAACGGGGGAGAATTAAGTAGGACAAAATAGTTACATATTGTAACCTTATATAAACCCCCCTTACCATATCTTGTACAATCATCAAGGAATTCATGAAATTATTGTAACGACCCGACCGGTCGTTTTGAGCTTTTGCGCTTTGATCGCCAATTCTCGGACATGACTTGCCCCGTGTAATGTGTTATGACTGATGAAGATCGTTGGTTTTGGTTTTTACGGAAATCGGTATGAATTTGAAAGAACAGTCTCAGTTGAAAGCTTTAAATTTGAAAGATTTGACCAAGAGTTGACTTATTTGTATATGAGCTCGGATCGGAATTTTTATGATTTTAGTTAGGTGATTTGTAACTTAGGAGTGTGATCGGAAGTGGTTTTGGAGGCCCGTTGTAGAATTAGGCTTGAATTGGCAAAGTTAGTATTTTGGCGATTTCCGGTTGATAGTGAGATTTTGATCCGAGGGTCGGAATGGAATTCCGAGAGTTGCTGCAGCTTCGTTGTGTGATTTGGGATGTGTGTGTAAAATTTTAGGTCATTCGGAGGTGATTTGGTTGGGTTTTTGATCAAATGCGTGTTTCAGATGTTTTAGAAGAACTTAGGCTTGAATCCGATGTAATTTGATGGTTTTGGTGTTGTTTGAGGTGTTTTGATAATTGGAACAAGTTTGAATGAGATTTTAGGAGGTGTTGGTGCTTTTGGTTGAGGTCCCGGGGGCCTCGGGGTGATTTCGGATGGCTAACGGGAAGATTTTGAACTTGGGAAAATTTTAGAGTTTTTGCTGTTGCTGGTATTTTCGCACCTGCGGCTTGGGGACCGCAGGTGCGGTGTCGCACATGTGGGGAATAACCGCAGATATGGTTTTGGAGGAGGAAGGCTGGAACCGCATATGCGGTGGGGGGCCGCACCTACGGAGCCGCATATGCGGCTGGTGGACCGCAGATGCGGTTTGGGCCAAGTGATGATTTTCCGCAGAAGCGGTCGAGGTGGCCGCATCTGCGAAACCGCAGATGCGGAAATGGTGTCGCAGAAGCGACTTCTGGGATTTTTAATGAATTTCCGCAGAAGCGGACTTTTAACCGCAAATGCGGTACCGCAGAAGCGGTGGAGGGGTCGCAGATGCGAAAACCCCTGGGCAGAAGGTATATAATTCATCCTTCGCGATTTTTGATGGGTTTTATCATTTCTAACTTCGGATTGAGGGCTTTTGGGCGATTTTGAAGAGGGATTTCAAGAGAACTTCGATAAGGTAAGGATTTTTGACTCAAAACACAATCCTATGGTGTTATTTCATGAATTTAGACTGAAAATTTAAGAAATCATGGACTAAAAATGGTGGTTTAGGGCTTGAATTTAAGAGAGCAAAAATTGAGGATTTGAAGGGTCAATTGAACTCCGATTCTTGTGTTTTTGATATGTATAAACTCGTGGGGAGATATGGAGTCTAATGATGTAAAAATTTCTGAGTTTCGAGAAGTGGGCCCGGGGCTCGGGTTTTGCTAATTTCCGGATTTGTGTCCGTTGTTGATTGTTTTCGCTTGGGCTTTGCTCCCTTAGCATATTGTGACGTATTCACTCTATTTTTGGATAGATTCGACGCGCGTGGAGGCCGATTCGAGAGGCAAAGGCGTCGCGAGCTAGATGCTTAGCCGGTTCGAGGTAAGTAATGATTGTAAATACTGTCCTGAGGGTTTGAAACCCCGGATTACACATCGCTATGTTACTTTGAGGTGACTTACACGCTAGATGACGAGCGTGGGGTAGAGCACCGCTAGGGATTGTGACCTAGTCCTTCCCGAACGAGTACTTTATTGCGTATTTGATAGTTAATTGTTTGATGTCATTATATTTTGGGTTGTATGCCACGTTTGGGGCCTTGTGCCGACTTGTTGAGACCCTTAGGGGCATTTTTACTGTCTATCCTCACTCTAATTATTTGAAAGCATGTCCTCAGTCATATGTTACCTGTTTATTACTCAAATCTGGCTTTATCACTATATTCTTAAAAATGTGGAAAACTGTTTTGGGCTGAGTTCCCTGTTTTATTGAGATAGACCGAGGGTCTGATTGTGAGATTGATGACTGAGATATACTGAGAGTCTGATGGTGAGGTTAATGATTGAGAAAGGCCGAGGGCCTAGTTGTGAGGAATATATATCTATGGATCGGGCTGCACGCCGCAGCAATATATATATATATATATATATAGATACAGATCGGGTTGCATGGCGCAACAATACTTATATGGGTCGGGCTACACGCCGCAACAATATTGCGCTTGGGCCGTAAGGGGCTCCTCCCGGAGTCTGCACACCCCCAGTGAGCGCCTTCGACGAAATATATGGATCGGGCTGCACGCCGCAGCGATATATGGATCGGGCTGCACGCCGCAGCGGCTACTATATGGTACCTATTGAGCGTGAATGCTGAGTACGAGTTCTGATTGGTAAGAGTTGAGTCACGAGTGACAGAGAGGCTAGCCCGAGGGGCGATAGATATATATATGCATATGAGTGATGTTTGCCTGAGAGGCCTGTTTATGAACTTATTGATTTCACTCCCCTTTAAAGTGAGTTTCTATCGAATATGTTGATTTATTGACTGTTTTCACTCATCTTTATATTGAGCCTCTGTCGGAAAGTTGAACAAATGTTTTAAAACAACCTTCATTTAAACTGGGGTTTATGAGATGTTCAGAAATTTATCACTGATTTGGCATCTGGTTATTTCCACCGAGATTTTCAAGTTATGAAGTGGTTATGATTACTGTTTTGCCCGAGGGGATGTTTTACGAACTATGCTTTGCCCGAGGGGCCGATTATGGCTTTAATTGCTATTATTATTTTAAATGGTATTGAACCCCTACTGAAACTGCTGGAAAGTATTTCAAAATAATTTTTACTAAAAGCTGGATTTTAAAAGGGAAGGTTGACTCGTATTATTATTTGAAAGCTTGTACTGTTTATTGAGCCTAACGTGAATGTGGATTCATTGTTTCCTAATGCTCAGTCTTTATTTACTCTTATTACTTATTGGGTTGGAGTACTCATTTTACTCCCTGCACCTCGCGTGCAGATGCAGGTATCTGTTCCCCGGTAGCGGGTTTTGAGCTGATAGGAGGCTTAGTTATCGGAGTTTAGCGAGGTGACTGCCAGCGTTTGCAGCACCGCATTTCATCCTTTTGTTTATCAGTCCTATTTTGTTTATTTCAGGCCTTGTAGTTGTATTTATACTCTAATAGATGCTCGTGACTTGTGACACCCCGGTTTGGGCTGTGTCGGGTTGTACTTACGCTAATTAATATCATTAAATCATATTTAAACTGCTTATGAATTGTTTAACTGCTTAAAAGAGGTGTTCTGTAATGGTCTGGCTGGCCTTGTCTTCATGAGAGGCGCCATCACGACCGGAGCGGGGTTTGGGTCGTGACAATTATATTGTCAATCATTTATATTTTATTCTTTGTTATTTGAAGAATCATGTTCACTCTTCTCGGAAGCTGCGATTATCAATTAGATATCTTTTTCCTTATTCTCTCAATATTTTATTTCCATTATTTATTATTCGTCTATATTAGGAAAAGTGAAGTAAAATTGATTATTAGAAACCCAAATTATTCTATTATTATTTACCAGTAAAACGATACAGTTGAATTTGTAACGTGGTTTATTGACACATGAATTAATTTGATCCAAGAATATAAAATAACTAAGAACAAAAATAAATTAATTAAACAAACTAAAATATAAGCCTGGCTATAAAATGAACTTCTCCAAAAGCTATAATGAGAGCAATATGAACAGAAGAAAGAATGTTGTTTAATGGAATAAGTGCTAGTTTTGCCTTTTTTGCATACAAAATATTTCATGTCCTACTATGGATACGGATTCTCCTATTTATACCTCAATTCAGGGAGACAAGATCCCCAAATCAAGTTCTATGAATAAAATCCCTCTTGATGGATGCATAAATGTTGAGCATTAACGCAAAGATTCTTTGTAACGGTTGCTCATTGAATGCTGTCTTTTACAACCTCTGTCTTTCTTTCGAATCTTTGTCCTCGGTTCCAGTGCCTTTGGAACTTATTCAACACCGGTGTCAGCTATTTGTTGACTCATATCTTACTTGTCTTTACTTTCACGTGTCAACTTGTCGAGCATCCACCTGTCGTTCATCAATTTTACCCCATACAGATAGTCCCCCTACTTTTCGGTGATAATTATCGGGAAGTAGATAAGACCTCTTTCCTTGGCTGAAAAATTCCCGAACGATTTCTAACACTTGAAAGGATGCACGTCTCCTTGCATTTAATGACCAAACACGTGTTAACCTGTGATTTGGCAAATATTTTTGCCAGTTTTCAAGGTAATGATGAGCATGAATGCCGCCTATAAACTTCTCCACTACTCATCACTTTTACCTTTCTCTTTTGCAAACTCTTATTCTTCTAATCTCCTTATAGCTTTTCAACAAACCCCTATTTCTCAGTAAAATTTTCTTACCAAGATTTTCTATCACCGTGTCTTCTACTACTTTTGTCCTCGGAAACTCTGACCTTTACATCGGTGGTGACCCTTCTAAGAAGAACAAAACCATGGAGGTCGATGCCCGTCCTCCTACCACCAACACAATCATCCCCTCTCAAGTGAATTTGTAGACGAATCTTCAAGTACAAAAGGAACCCATCAACCCCAAAAATGACAGAAATTGGCCTGTTAGCAGATATACTTCATCCATTCATCCTACTAGTATCCCTCTCGTGAAAGATGATTGCGACATGAAAAATATTAAAATTTTAGCTCCCAATGAAGTGGAAAGGGTCACCTTTAGTAAATTGGGTTAATGTACGTTTATACATACCCTTTTACTTTAAGAATGGATCAAGACATTGATCCCATTATTTTAGAGTTTTTCCACCACTATGAAATCTGCTTCGCTCAAGTAAGCCCATCAATAGGGCGTCGGGTATTGTGATCCGGGGCCGGAGAAACCCTTACTTTTGCCCATTTGAACAATCTCTACTCCTCTAAGAATTTCTGTGGAGGCATGATCAAACTCAGAAGACGCGGTCACCATGCCATTGTCACCAGTGTCGATGATGATAACGATCGTGGCTGGATAGAAAGGTTCGTTGTCATCGCCACCAGGGACATCCTTCTAGCAACAACACCTTCTATCCCGGAATCTTGGAACTTTTCTCGTAAGTTTCTCAGATATCTTTTTTCTTTTGTGTTAAAGAAAATCCCTTTTTTGCTAATTTTTATTTTTCTTATTACAGCTACCCATTGGGTTCCACCTAAGGGTGTTAAACGGGTGGATCGGGCCGGGCCGATTACGGGTTATGGTTTACCGGGCTTAACAGGTCCGAGTCCATCCGGTTAAAGAAAATGAACCGTAAGGGTTACGGGTCCAAGGGGCCGGTCTGGGCCGTGTTAGTGTTATTTTTTTTTTGTATTTTGTATAACTATTGTAATTTATATTAATATAAAGTAAAAATATAAAAAATATAATGAAGATGGGAAAAAAAATGCACTTATAAATTGCAAGTGCTACATTTATTTCAATATTCAAACTTACAAATTGAAAGGTTTACATTTAACAACAAGTAAATTAATGAAAAAAAGTAAATTCAAAGGTTTTTCATTGCCTTAGTAAGTTCTTCATAATCAATATGAACTGATTGACCTTCTTGTGGAGTGTTAAATTCAGATGGGTTACCATGTGTTAATTTATCTCCAAGTTCCTCGTCGTCTGGGCTATCAACATCTTCACGTCCTTGATTTCTTCGTTCCGATCTAATCCAATCTCTAACATACTAAAACTTCCAAAGCATTGCTTCCCAATGAGTGATGGGTGTCTCCAAGTTGTTGTCTTGCTTGGCTAAATGCACTCTCTGATGCAACAGTTGAAATTGGCACATTCAGCATGTCCCGAGCCATAGCGAAAAGAACAGGAAATTGCTTTCCATTCTCATGCCACCATCCCAACGGTGAAAATTCCTTTGTGCGAGGCTCTTTTTGCTTTTGCTAGTAGAGTTGAAATTCATCAATGTTCCTGCTACTGGTTTGAGTGTTAGAAAATGTAGAAAAAACTCTTAAAACTATCAAGGCCTTCATCATCATCCATAGTAGTAGAAGTGGTACAATGCATAGTGGGATTAACAATGCATATATATATATATATATATTCCGTTGGTCCAATCTCCATATAAGTATATAAAACATTGATTAATTGGTGACAATCAGACATCCTAATAGAAGGATTTAAAACAACACCAATTAAGTAAATCAGAGGAATTGGAAAGAAATATTGTTTGAATTTTGCTTGCATTTTTTCAACAACATCCTTATATTTTTCTTTCTTCTTAAATTCAGAGAGTAGAAAATTTCAGCTATATGTACTAAAGCCATAGTAACAGTAGGGTAATATGCTCCAGAAAACTCAGCAGTAGCTGTATAAAATTTATGTATAAATTTAACAACATCATTAATGGCCTCTCAAGTAGTAGTTATTAACATACGGTTTGGATCAGTACAATGCGCATTTTAGCAACATTTTGGGAATCTATATTTGTAGCAACATTTTAAAAATATATATGTATAATTCCATATAGTAACAATTTCGTCTGGCATGAATCTGGGCTTAAGGTTATGCTCGGTACACTTATTCTTAAATTCCCTAATTCTAGATTGTCTATTATTTCCTTGAATAACACCAACTGCTCTTCTAACATGAGTAATCTCAATTGAAAATAAATCAAGGTCACTTTTAACAATTACATTATAAACATAACATGCACACCTAACATGAAAAATTACGTCAAGTGGTAGTTGCAAATGCAGTTTTAATATTAAAATTGCGGCGTTATTTTTAGAAGCATTATCAAAAGACATACATAATACTTTTTTCTTAAAATTATAAAATTCAACAACTTCGCTAATAGTAGTACTTATAAACACAACAGTATGACTCCGATCTTCACCATATTTTAAAGCGATAATACGTTTTTTTGCATACAATAATTATCATCTATCCAATGACATGTAATTGTCAAATAATCATTTCCAATAACAGCATGGCCAATATCAAAAGTTAGAGAAACTCTACAAGGAAGGTGGCTAAACATTTTAAAAATATATGTATAATTCCATATAGTAACAATTTCGTCTGGCATGAATCTGGGCTTAAGGTTATGCTCGGTACACTTATTCTTAAATTCCCTAATTCTGGATTGTCTATTATTTCCTTGAATAACACCAACTGCTCTTCTAACATGAGTAATCTCAGTTGAAAATAAATCAAGGCCACTTTTAACAATTAAATTATAAACATAACATGCACACCTAACATGAAAAATTTCGTCAAGTGGTGGTTGCAAATGTAGTTTTAATATTGAAATCGCGACATTATTGTTAGAGGCATTATCAAAAGACATACACAATACTTTTTTCTTAAGATTATAAAATTCAACAACTTTGCAAATAGTAGTACTTATAAACACAACAGTATAACTCTGATCTTCATCATACTTTAAAGCGATAATACGTTTTTGCATACAATAATTATCATCTATCCAATGGCATGTAATTGTCAAATAATTATTTCCAATAACAGCATGGCCAATATCAAAAGTTAGAGAAACTCTACAAGGAAGGTGGCTAAACAAATAACGTATGTATGTTTGATATTGTCCATGAAGTCTAAAGATATCAGATCTACAAGTACTTCTAGGGATACCTTTAAATAAAGGATTATAAATTTTTTGAATATACATAATAAGATATGATGAAGAAGCAAAAGAAAAAGGTAGACAACCCAAAACAATCATTTTTGCTAACTCCTCACGATCCTTCATTTTATCATATTTCATAAGTCCTCCAGTCATAGGGTTTAGAGTTGCTTGATTTCCATCTCCATCAGAGCCCCATTCTATAGGATGCTCAATTCTCATATGTCTACTAGGTGTCCCGGTCCCCCCTAATTGTCCTCTAGTCATATGTTTAAAATCACCATTACAAAGTCTGCTTTTAACTCTATCAGTACCTACTATTTCGTCAAAAAATTTCCAAACCTTACTTTTTTTTCACCGATTAGTAGTCGAGGCCACAGGTGGTCTACTACTAGCACCACGACCACCACCCCTGCTACCAACTCCAACACTACTAGGTATAAGTGGTGTCTCATCTTCAATTTCTAAATCATTATCTTCTATACCGAAATCTTCTATAATTGTTCATAATCTATATTATTATCAGGTAATATTTTAGAAATATGTGTACATTCATTTAAATTACTACCAGATGCTGAAGTAGTACCTCTTTTTCTATCTCCTCGATTAGCGACCTTATTACAAACTTTTTTTTGCAGCATTAAACATATTGTTAAAATTTAACTACTAGCAAAAATTAAATATGCAAATAAAATAGTAAATAAGAGAAAGAGTTGGAGGGAGTGCACCGAATTCGGCAATAAATTGAACACTTGATGATTTCGCAACTCCAATGTTACCACGAAGAAACGTCAATTATTCAAACTTCAAATAATAAATAATACGATAAATTAAATTCCAAAAAAATGAGAGCCAAATACTTGATTGCACTTTAGGTGAAGAATGAGAGAATGATAATTGAGAATATGAGTTTGAGAAATGAGAGATAAGTGAAGAAATGAAGGGAGGGGGGGGGGGTGTATTTATAGTTTTTCAAAGGGCTAAATTAGTAATTACAAAAAGTGTTAATTTTTTAAAAAAATGGCCCAGAAAAGGGCTATTTGTGCAAAACAGCCGTTGGGCAACGACCCCTTGGTCCAGCTGACCGTTGCCAATGGTAACATTCATTTAATTTTTTTTTTTGAAACAACTAGCCGTTAACCGGTCTGGGCCGGGCCGGGCCGGTTAACCAGTTCTACAGTGAATCTCTTTGACTGGGTTTGACCGGTCCGGTTAACCGGTTGAACAAAGATGCACAGACCAACCCCCTTACCCCATTAACCCAGCCCACCCGGCCCCCTATGTACCGGTCCAGGTTTCAACCGATCTGGGTCGGTCCGAAAATGGGCTGACCCAGCTCGTTTAACACCCCTAATTCCACCATCGATTCAGAACCTGGCCCAATGGGTACGTAAGATTTTAGATATTTCCATACCAAATTCTCGTAAGTGGAAATTGTTTTCCCAAAATTAACTGGAAGGCCAAGAACCGTGGTAAATAAAACTTTTCCTTTTTTCCTTTTCAATCTCTAAAATGACTTATTACTAGTTTGTTGACTCCCCCGCTATATATAGCTCTTCCGAAGGGGTCTACTGTCTGCCCCGTTATTGAGGTTTTGTTTAACCCAATGGTAGCTCAACAACATATTCAAGCAATCATTGACCGGAAGAGAGTTCATGATGTCTCTCTTACTTCCGGTGAAAGCTCTTCTTTCTTGAGTCCCCACCCCAAGGAGAAAAAACAAAAAAGAAAATATATCTCCAAAGCTAATATTCAAGCTAAGCCTTCAACACAAGAAATTCCAACTAGACCAAACACAGTGGTCCTTGATGAAGAAGAAACCGAGGAAGATGACGAAACAATTTCTCTTCAAAGAAGAAGAAAGGGATCTCCCCCTGCTTAATCGAAATGCCCAAAATGATGAAATTTGAGGACTCTTTACTGAAATGGGAATAGTTGAAAACGTTGAGTCCCGTTACTTGGCTCCCATTGTTGCTTCATGTCAGAGGAGTTGTACCTCTGATGTTCCTCCATCTTGTACTTCAGCATCAACTATAGCGCCATCTGCTCCCGCTTCACCACCGGCCTCAGTCGAACAAATGGAAAATGTTCGTTCTCCGCTGTCACTCGATCATGGGAACATAGAGAACACTTTCCTGTCACCCATCCGAAATCCCGATGGTAAACGTAGTGTCATTCTTTCAGTTACGAATGAATGCCACTTACTCTCCAAGTCGATGGCGGTCGCCAACTACTTGAAGCCTTTGTCTTCGTAGAAAGATTGGAGAAAAATGGACGGCCTTTCTGCTGAGTGTCTGATTAATAACAACATGCACCTTGCTTCTCGGGTATCAGTTTAATCTTCTTTTATTCCCTTCTCTCTTTCTAGACATGTCCTTATAACATTATATTTGATGTTTTAAGCTAACTTCCTTGCCTCTGAAGGCTTACAAATGATGATCTTTGACAAAGAAGCATTTTTCGCTCAACGAAATCTGTTTGCTGCTGAACGAGATCAACTCGCTGAGCACCTTCCAGTTTTAGAAGCAAAAGTTGCTCAAATGGGTGTGCAAAGCTCGATTGGAGAAATCTGAGCAAGAGAAAATGGTTCACAGCCGAAAGGCTGTTCAACTGCATGAAGAGCTTAAGGAGTCAAAAGCCAAGTGAGTTGAGCTACAGGGTGCTGTAACTGTTGTTGCCGAATGTGAGTCCGCTTCTACGGAGCAAATCAATAACTTAGAAGCAAGCTTACGTTTCAAAACCAAGGAAGTTGATGCTGCTTAGGAGAAGAGATCTAGGATGAAAGAAAGGCGAAAAAAGGTTATGGACTAGAACAACGAACACGCGAGGACAAATACTAACCTTTGCTATACCTATGACACTGTGAGGGCTGAAAATGAATGGTTGCAATTCAAAATCAAGAAGCTTCGAGCCAAACTCCAAGATCAAGAAGACTCGTTCCTCCTTAAAAAGAATGTGCGATTTATCACATGAGGAGGAAAACTTTGGAGGAGTTCAAAGAAGGTATTGCAAATATAGATGGTTGCATCACTGAGGCTCATGAATTGGAGACAACTGCCTTCGACAACATTCTTGCTTGGCCCACTGCTTCAAGCTCTTCCAACACCAGTGCCGAGTCTTTAGGAATCGAAAAAGAAGCTGAAGAGGAAGAAAATGATAAGGATGAAGGCACTGGACCGGATGCAAATCAGCCTTCATCTGCAAAAGAGGCAGAAGACACTTCTCTTCCTTTGGACTCCGTATGCAAAACCAATTGATGTATATATTTCCCCCCCTTTGTAACTATGCCGAAACTTCTTATTGAGTTTGGAATTTTAAGAAATGAAGGATATATTTTGCTTAATTAATATGCAAAAATATTCTTTTTTTTTTTTTAATAAAGCTCGAATTTTTTTTACATCCGATAACTTTAATCCCGGGCATTCATACTTCCTGTGTCTACCATTTGACTATGAGGATTTCATAAGAGAGGGCCCTTATGTTTACGATTCTCTTTAAGAGGACGTCTCCTATTCATTCCGGCACAAGCATCTAAAGTTTAATTAACTTTCAAATGAAAAAGTCTTAATATATCATTTGCTCAAGAAATAAGAAAAACAAAAGGACTTTGATTTATTCCTTCCATTTTTAAAAGTACATTTACATAAATATTTATTTTATTAAGTGAATAAAGCCGCCAATACATGTGGCTAACTTGTACTACTTATTTCTATGGGGCTAATCATGCAGTCCCCTGTCTTGATAAGATACCACTTTCGGTTCTAATAGTCCCCGATCTTCACGACTAGTGTTCTAATATACAATAGTTCACTTCCCCAGTGGTCAGATGCTAAGTATGAGAATTCGAACACCGGAGTTCTTGCTATCGCCGATGATCCTTCTTCGTAGTATGCTTTATGTTGCCGACTCATTAAAAACCTTGCCAGAAAAACCTAATTGGGACAAAAACTGGACGAAGGAAAAAAGAGTGAAACACATACTATCAGTATAGATTAGGATCTTCAACAGTAATACCTTTTTAGATGAGCCACGTTCCAATTGCTTAGTAATCTTACTCCATCTTGATTTTCCAACTGATATGAACCTTTATCGGCTAAAGAAAAAATCTGGTAAGGTCCTTCCCACGTTGGTCCTAGCTTCCCAACATTAACCTCTCGTGTACTTTGGGTCACTTTCCACAAAACCAAATCCCCGACTTTGAAATATCGAAGATTTGATTTGCGGTTGTGATATCTTTCCATCCTTTGCTTTTGCGTCACCATCCTCACATATACTAAATTCCGATGCCCTTTAAGCAAATCCAGCTTAATCGGCATTGCTTCATTATTTACCTCCTTGTTTGCCCAGGAATACCTTATGGTCGATTTCCCAATCTCCACAGGAATCAATGCTTCCGCACCGTACACAAGTGAAAAGGGTGTTTCTCCCGTTCTTGACTTCATCATTATTCGATATGCGCATAACACTCTCGGTAGCTCTTTTGGCCAATTGCCTTTAGCATCTCCCAATTTCTTTTTGAGGTTCTGAATTATCACCTTGTTTGTTGACTGTGCTAGTTCGTTAGCACTTGGGTGATATGGAGAAGATGTAATCCTTCCAATCTTCAATACTTCCTGAAACTTTGTGACTTTGGAACCCATAATCTGTGGCCTATTTTCACAAGCAATTTTGTTTGGTATTCCGAACCGACAAATGATATGATCCCAAATGAAATCAATCAGTTCTCGCTCTCCAATCTTTTTGTAACCTGCTTCAAACCATTTAGTGAAATAGTCAGTTAAAATTAAAAGGAATTTTACTTGCTCGGACCTTGAGGTAAAGGACTATCTGTGTCCATTCTCCATTTCATGAATGGCCACGGTGACACCACCGAATGTGGAAGCTCTGCCGGCTGATGCACTAATTGCGCATGACTTTGACACTTATCACATTTTTGTACAAATGACTTCGTGTCTTGTTCCATCCAATGCCAATAATAACAAAACCTTATCAATTTAAGAACCAACAAGTCTGTACCGGAATGATTTTTGCAAACCCTCTCATAAACTTTTCTGTCACGACCCTAAACCTAGACCCGGTCATGATGGCGCCTCTCGTGAAGACAAGGGCAGTCGACACAAACCCCAAGTTTAGTTAACAGATATAATGATTCATAATCAAGTCATTAATAGTGATAAATCCCAAAATAAAGCAAAATATATCAACTGCGGAAACAAAACACAGCCCGACATCGGGGTGTCACAAGTCACGAGCATCTACCAAGGTCTGAATACAGCTAGAGTCTAAAAAATTTACTAAATACAGTCTAAGGAAGACAAAAGGGAGAAAAGCAGTGCTATGAACGCCTGGCAGCTACCTCGCTAATTCCGATGACTCTGCCACTGAGCAACCAACACCCGCTACCGAGTTCAAAATAATACCTGAATTTGCACACAAGGTGCAGGGAGTAATGTGAGTACGCCAACTCAGTAAGTAATAAAAGTAAATGAAAGCTGAGCAGTAAGAAAACACGTAAGCCACGTCATAACGCTACAGCAAATACAGTACATTTCCAAAACAATATAGAAATCATTTACTTCGTAAATCAAGCTCAGTTTCGGTAAAACCTTTTAAAACAACTTTCAATAGTTTCACAACGAGTGTTAAAAGCAGTGAGTAAAAATGATAGAAGCGTAAACAACCCCTCGGGCAAAACATGTACCATAAACTGCCCCTCGGCATAATATCAACAGAACCAGCCCCTCGGGCTACCTCACAATCACTTGTAATCAGCCCCTCGGGCATAACATGAATCAAGAACCGCCCCTCGGGCAACATAGATCAAGAACAACCCTTGGGCTTCAATATGAAACAACAACAGCCCCTCGGGCTACAACACATCACACACACTGGGTACCCGCGCTCACTGGGGGTGTACAGAATCCGGGAGGGGCCCCTTACGGCCCAAGCGCAATAACAAGCCATCTCGTGGAATAATCAAATCGGCCCTCGGCCTCACATAATAAACAGGATCACCACACTGGGTACCCGCGCTCACTAGGGGTGTACAAACTCCTAGAGGAGCCCCTTACGGCCCAAGCGCAATATCAAGCCATCTCGTGGCATAATCAAACAAGCTCTCGGCCTCGTATCAATTGCAAGCCACCTCGTGGCATAATAAATCAGGCCCTCGGCCTCTCACATATCACAAATCAGTACCACACGTGCAGCCCGATCCCATAACATCCTCACAACACAGGCCCTCGGCCTCACTTAGTCAGAAATCACTCAAGCCCCTCGGGCTGCCAGTAAAACAAGTACTTGGCTAAAAATATCATTTTTGAAATCAAGAGGAGTGAATAAAATCGAGTTATGAAAACAGTAAGAACATAGCAAGACTGAGTGAAAATACCAAACCAAAAACAGTGAGGAAATCAATAATAAAAGCCCCTAAGGGTCCAAACAATCGGCACAAGGCCCAGACACGGCATTTAGCCCCAAACACAATAATACTTTCCAAAATATAACAATATCAAATAGTTTCCAAGTAAATACGCGACTTAATAGTCATACGGGATGGACCAAGTCACAATTCCCAACGGTGCGCGACCCCACGCTCGTCATCTAGCATGTGCGTCACCTTAAGGTAGCACAACAATGTGAAATCTAGGGTTTCATACCCTCAGAACAGTATTTACAATCATTACTTACCTCAATCCGGCCAAACTCTAGCTCGCGATGTCTTTGCCCCTCGAATCGGCCTCTGGATGCCCCAAATTTACGCACAATCAGAACGTAACCATCAAAATATGCTAAGGGAACAAAGCCCACTCAAAAATATCCAATTTATACCAAAAATCTCGAAATTGGCCAAACCCGGCCCCTGGGCCCACGTCTCGGAACCCGATAAAAATTACACCAATAGAATCCTTACACTCTCACAAGTCTATACATACTAAAATCATCAAAATCCGGCATCAAATGCCCATTCAAATCCCCAAAAGAATTCTCAAACTTTTCTTTCATTTTTCCCCAATTTCCACTCTAATTTCTCAAATTAAATGATGAAATTCAAGACTAAATATCCTCAAATTTCCCCTTCTCCCAAGCTCTCTATTGGTTTTTTTGATATTGGACTTAAACCCTCGATATTGAACTTGAACATTCTGCCCAGATATTTCCTTCATCGCGATCGCGGAATTTGCCTCATGATCGCGAAGCACAAAAATGGACTGCCCCTCATGCTCGGGAACTGGCGAGCTAAGTGCAAAAGCTCAAAATGACCGGTCGGGTCATTATATTTTCACATCACATAATTAGCCTCCGATGTCCCTAAACACCAAGCCAATGGTCCTTGAAAAGACCTTTGGTATAATTGACCATCAACAAGGCAATACTGAGCAGCTTTTGTTCGTAGCTCCCGGGAAGCTTTAGGATCTTCAGAAAATTCTCCATGCCTTAAATACTCTATAAACTCACTTCTCCATTCCCAAATCAGGTTGGTTGAGTTGTCTTTGAAATACCCATCCACGTCCAATAGCGACTGCAACAACTGAACAACTGCATCGAAATCGGCTCCTTTCATTTTCGTGGACGCTCCTAAATTAGCCAATGCATCTGCCTCCACATTCTCTTCCCCCGGGATATGAATTACCGACCACTCCCTGAATCAGGAAAATAAAACTTGAACTTTATTCAAATACTCATGCATGCGATCTTCTTTGGTGTCAAAGACTCCGTATATCTGGTTTATTACCAGTTGTAAATCATATTTTACTTCAGTCACCTCAAAGCCTAGTCTCCGGGCTAATTCAAGTCCTGCAACCAAAGTCTCATACTCAGGCTTCATTGTTAGTCAAAGGAACAATTCTAATGGCTTGTCTCAGGGTCTCTCCTGAAGGAGTGATTAATACTATCCCAAGACTGGACCCTTTTACATAGGAGGCTCCATTTGTAAATAGGGTCCATACACCGAAAATACTCTCCGATACTAGATTTGCTTCCTTAGAACCTAAAGGCATCATACCGGGACTAAATCATCCACAAAGCGGCCAAAACTTGTGACTTAATTGCAGTCCGGGATTTATACTCGATGTTGAATTCACTAAGTTCAACCGCCCATTTAGCCAACCGACCCAATAATTTAGGTTTTTGAAGGACACTCGTCAAGGAAAAAGTCATCACGACGGCTATGGGTTGACACTGAAAGTAAGGTTTAAGCTTTCGAGAGGAGTCTACAAGAGCTAGAGACTACTTTTCCAGGTACAGATAGCGTTCCTTCGCTCCCGATAAAATTTTACTATCATAATAAACAGGAAATTGCGTACCTTCCTCATCCCGGATCAGAACTGCACTCACCGCAACTTCCAAAACTGCTAAATAAATTAATAATTTCTCACCCTCCTTTGGTTTTGACAACAGTGAAGGACTACACGAGTACCTTTTTAGGTCTTTCAATGCTTTCTAGCGTTCCGAAGTCCACAAAAATCATTCTTCTTTTTCAAGAGTGAAAAGAAATGATGGCATTTCTCCGAGGATCTTGATATGAATCTACTAAAACAATATAGTTGATTTGTAACGTTGTTTAAAGATACATGAATTAATTTTATCCAAGAATATAAATAACTAAGAACAAAAATAAATTGATAAACAAACCTAAATAAAATACAAGCCTGGATGTAGAATAAACTTCTCTGAAAGCAATAATGAGAGAAATATCAAAAAAAAAAAAGAATGTTGTTTAATAGAATAAGAGCTAGTTTTGCCTTTTTTGCATACAAAATACTTCGTGTCCTACTATGAATATAAATTTTCCTATTTATAGCTCAATACTAGGAGACAAGATCCCCAAATCATGCTCTTCTTTAATATGAATAAAAACCCTCTTGGTGGTTGCATAATGGTTGAGCATTAATGCGAAGATTCTTTGTAATGGATGCTCACTGAATGATGTCTTTTCCAAGCGATGTCTTCCTTTCAAATCTTTGTCCTCGGTTCCAACGCCTTCGGAACTTATTCAACACTGGTCACATGTTCATAACCGGTGCTAGCTATTTGTTGGCTCATATCTTACTTATCTTTACTTCCACATGTTAACTTGTCGAGCATCCACCTGTCGTTCATCAATTTTACCCCATACAATTATTTGCTTTGACCATAATTTTTTTTGTTAAACAAGTTGGTTCTGCTACCGGGAAGTTTTGTAACCTTTTCACTTTCCATTTACATATTTTGTCTTTAGGAAAAAATTATGTCTGCCACTAATGAAATTGTTCGGGTTGAATGGACAACAAGAAAAGACTTCTCCACACCACACACCCACACATACTCCATAACGTTCATGAGAAAATTCACCTGTTAGATCCGCTAATCGTAATGCTAGACAACATTATGAGGAACAGTCAAATGAGAAAGATAACTTCAACAATTTATCATGCAACAGATTAGTGATGCTTTGTGTGTTCTTGCAAGTGGTTTATCGAGTGTTGTTCAGGCGGCTCCACCAATAGTTAACACAATTGTGGAAAACCCTCATTCAGGACTTGAAAACTTGGGAAGTGAGGAAATACCAAATAATTCTATAGCCCAAGGGTCAGGTACGCCAAATAATTCAAATTTACAAAATCTAGTTTTGACTTTGCAGAAACAACTCAAGGAACAAAACGAGCGGATAGAATAAAAACCGGGAGTACCACCTGTGATTAAATGAGTGGATATTGACAAGTATTTACAGCACCCATGGAAGCCTAGTGCAACACTGTTACCAATACCGAAAAAGTTCAAGATGTCTGATATTACCAAGTATGAGGGGACTACTGACCCACAAGATCACGTCACTGCATTTTCTGTTGGAGTCAAGGGCAACGATTTAACCAAGCAGGAAATCGAATACAAAAGGGGCACTAACTTGGTAGTCTCTCTAAACTGAAAATTCAATTAACTCTTTTGCTGAGCTTGACGATTCATTCAGCACATTCGGTAGCTTAAAGCGTAGAGAAAAGAATGTAAGATATATTCAAGGTAAAATAAGGGAGTATAGAATTGCTTAGAGAATTCATGAATCGATTCCAGCGAGAAATAATGATGTTACCTCGTGTACCTGATAATTGGGCAACAATGGCATTTGCAAGAAACTTGAATGAGAAAAGTTCAGAAGTCACAAGAAGATTAAGGGAAAGCTTACGGGAATTTCCTGCAACTACATGGAATGATGTTTATGGCAGGTACAACGCAAAGTTACGTATAGACGAAGATATGGTGTCCCAACCGAAGGTGGAGGATAGGTTCGGACCTAGAGACTTAGAATCAGAAGGAGATCCCAAAAAATAGGTGCGGACCTTACGTGGGACCCGCGGGACAAGATCTGAGGTCAAACCAGAACATGCACGGTTTGATCAGAGATAAAGGCAAAAGGAGGCGAGTTCTGCTTCTCGATTTGGAAAGGAACGAGGCATAACAAGGAGCAACGATCAAAATTATTGATCAAAAATAGGAGATTATTATTTCAACTCCAGTACTTCTGAGTTAGTAGTTGTGTTAAGAGGTATGTTTATAAGGTGCGATAGCCAAAAGAGATGAGATCGGATCCCATCAAAAGAGGTCAGGAATTCTGGTGTGAATTCCATAATGATCATGGTCAAAAAACAACAGATCGCAGGCTCCTACAAGCAGAGGGTGATTATTTACTAAAAAACAATTACCTCACTGATATATTTAGTGAGAAAGGAACGCAGGCTTATATGAAAAACATGCAAGAACCACCAAAGCCCCCATCGCCAAAAAGGATGATGAACGTAATAACTGGGGGTGAGGAGGTTAATGGAGTTACATACATGGAAGCAAAAAGAACAGCCAAGATCTCAGTAACCCACAGAAAGCGGATTCGACAAGTCTTGGAAGGAGACAACATAACATTTGACGATGAGGATGTGATAAGTGGGAATTTTGACTGCTTATTAGCGCCTTTTAGCTTTTGTTCTTAGTCTAAAAGCATTGAATTGTGTCCCCGAAACTAATGAAATTGTGCAAAATTGCAAGAATGATGGAATTTTGATATCCTAAGATGAAATCTGACTCAAAAAGGAGTAGTCCGAGGCACAAGTAATAAAGGGCACAAAAGTACAACTGTGCGGTCCACATAAGGAACTCTGCGGCCACAGAAGAAATTACGCAAATTGCGGATCGCACATGAATTGTGTGGCCAAAAAGCTGGGCTAAGAGCTGAAGATCAGAGAGTGTGCAAAAAGATCAAGTCCAGGACCCTCTGTGAATTGTGGACCACACAAAAATTGTGCGGCCGCAGAAGAGTTGCCTTGTGGCCGTAGACCTAATTGTGCGGACTATAGAAGATTGCCTCGTGGCCGCAGTTCAGAAATGTGCGACCCCGGAACCCCACTTCCTGCCAAGATGATGAAATCTGCTGACCGCATATGGAATTGTGCGGCCGTAGAACCTCCCGAGGGGCATTTTTGTCTGTGATTTTTAGCCTTGTATAAATAGATGAGTTTCACGAAATTATGTTAAATTTGAACATCTGAAGTCGCTGTAGCGCTTCTCTTTGCTATTTTAGGAAGTTTTAGTTTATTTCGACATTTTATCATTAGATTTCATTATTTTAATCTTCTATTATGAGTTTTATTAGCTTTTCTTCTTTGTTTTCGTCAATACCCACTATGAGTAGCTAGATATTTACTAGAGTTATGACCCAAAACTAATGTGTAAACCTTATGGGTGATTAATTTTATGCTTGTTTATGATTGAGTGTTTATTATTTAGCTTAGTTCATGCTTCAATTGTAGAATTGATAGTTGCAAACATTGATTCATGCCTATTTGACTTAGTCTCTACTTGAGAAAGAGAGACCTAGTCTAGGATAACTTAGCTAACAAGGAATTGAGTCAATTGAGAGATTAATTAACCCAATTAAAAGGTTCAACCTAGAGATATTATTATCCCGACTTGAGCTCTTATCAACTGTTTTGGTTGATACCCATTTGGTCTCGAGAAAGCTAAATTGGGCAAAACCACTCTCTAACCAAGAGGTATTGAGCGGGTAACGTAGAGTTGTGAGCTATTTACACCCCGATTAACAAAACAAGCATTAAAATCTCTATCCTATTAGGCAAACACCTAAGTCATGGTCACAGCCCTAGGCTTTTTATCCATTTGGAAAAACCTTTGAAAACAATTATCTCTACTCTCCTTTCTTTACTTTGCAATCACTAGAGTAAAATTAGAAATACAAAACATATCCTTGTTGTGGAAGTTCAATCTAGATACTCCAATTGCTCATTTGAAAATATAGTCCTAACTCCCATCTTAGCTCCCTGTGGATTCGACCCTGACTCTTAGTTGGGCTTCTATTATTGCATACGACCGTTTCATATCCCTTTTGGTGTGTGCATTTGGACGTGATCAGGATGCAAATGTCTTTTTCATCCCACGTTATTATGCATTGATAACATCTTTACTTGTTTATGATAATTATGTCAAGCGAGTTTTGATTGATCCAGGTAGCTCTGTGAATATCATATTTTTAAGAGTGGTCAATGAGATGCAAGCGGCTGATCATGTGATACACAAGGCTCGATCTTTTCCGGGTTTGACAATTCAAGTGTTATAGCAAAGAGAGAAATTATGTTATCAACATTCGCCAAGGGTGTCATGAAAGACATCAAATTCCAAGTGGTGGATATAGACATGGCTTACAACATAATTTTAGGAAGGTCGTGCATCCATGATATGTATGTGATGCTGTCAACATTACATCAGGTTATCAAATTTCTATCATAAATTCATCAGATCAGAGAAGATCAGCAGGCGGCACGAGAAACTAACACAATTGTTGTGGCAAGCTGAATATCCAAAGACAAAGATGAAAAATAACAATTATAGTGTCCAGATGAGGAGAATTTATTTTTTACCTCAATTGAAAGTGCAAGGAATGAAGCAAATATAGATGCGAGGCCCAATGCGATCTAAGAATTGGAGGAGAATGAGACTATTAAAACAACTATGGATGAACTCGAAGTTGTTGTATTATTCATTCACTGGCCTGGCAGAAAAGTCTATATTGGGACAAACCTAAGCCCAAATTGAAAGGTAAGTTAATTGATTTTTTACGCACTAATGCTAATTATTTTGCCTAGCCGCTCTAAGATATGACAAGTATCCTACCGGAGATAATGACTCATAAGTTAAATGAAGATGCATTACACCCCTTGGTGAAGTAAAAGAAACAAAAGCAGGGAGAATACAAAAATTAGGTAATTCAAGAGGAGGTACAAAAACTTCTCAAAATTAGTTCAATTCGAGAGGTAAAGTACCTGATTGGTTAGCTAATAATGTTGTAGTGCCAAAGAAAAATAGAAAATGGCGAGTATATGAAGATTATACTGATCTAAAATAAAGCATGCCCCAAAAATTCATTCCTTTTACTGCATATTGATCAACTAATTGATTCTACCATTGGTCATGAACTTTTATGTTTTAGATGCTTATTTTGGATATAATCAAATAAAAATGGATCCCCTAGACGAGGAAAAAACTTCTTTTATTACAGATAGGGGGACTTATTCCTACAAAGTCATGCCTTTTGGTTTGAAGAATGCTGGAGCTACGTACCAGAGGTTGGTGACAAAGATGTTCCATGAACATTTGGGAAAAACCATGGAAGTCTACATCGATGACATGCTGGTAAAATCGGCACCAGTAGAAGATCAAGCATTTGAACGAAACCTTTGAAATACTCCACAAGTATAATATGTAGTTGAACCCGGAGAAATGCGCCTTTGGCATGGTCTCAGGTAAATTTTTAGGTTTTCTTGTCTCTAGCAGGGGAATCAAAGTAAATCCGTCTTAGATTAACGCGATCGAAGAGATATCGGATGTGCTCACGAGTAAAAATAAGTACAAATATTAACAGGGAGAGTAGAAGCTCTGAGGAGATTCATATCTAGTTCAATTAGAATGGACTGATGAGTGTCAACAAGCTTTGAAAGATTTTAAAGCATATCTGTCAAAACCGCCTCTGTTGTCAAAGCAAAGGGATGGAGAGAGATTATCATCTACTTAGCTGTATCAGGAGTAGCAGTAAGTGCGGTTTTGGTGGGAGAAGAAAATGGTATGCAATCTCCAATTTACTATGTTAGTAAATCTTTGTTTGACAATGAGACACGATATTCTCATCTAGAAAAACTAGCACTAGCATTAATAATGGCCTATTTTCAATGTCTAACTATTTATGTCGTAGCTACATTTCCATTAAGGAATATTTTACATAAGCATGAGTTATCAGGAAAATTAGCCAAATGGATAATAGAACTTAGTGAATATGATATTGTTTATCAGCCTCGAACTGCCATAAAGTCACAAGTACTAGCATATTTCAGTTCGAGCTAACTTCCTGAAGCTGAAAATTAGGTACGGATATTTACCGAATCTAATTTGGGGACTTGGACATTATGGATTCTCAAATGTAAAAGGGTCAGGTTTTGGTATTGTCTCAATTTCACCTTCAAGAGAAATTATTAGGCAAGCAATACAATTTAACCCTATAACTAATAATGAAGCCGAATATAAGGCAATGATTGTAGGTTTGGAACTTGCAAAAGAGATGGGGATTGATCTAGTTGAAATCAAAAGCGACTGACAACTTGTAGTAAATCAAATACAAGGGAATTACGTGGCTATAGAAACACGAATGCAACAATATTTGAAAAAAGGTGTGGGAGTTATTGCCTCAGTTTCGAGTATGGAAAGCTATTCAAATACCAAGGAAGGAGCATAAGCTGATGCATTAGCAAATTTAGGATCAGTAGCTGATGTATCCAATATGGAAAATGCAATCGTGGTGCACCTATTTCACTCAGCGCTCGATTAAACGAATAGTGAGGTAAATTTTAATAATTTAACATGGGATTGGAGATATGAATTTGTGAATTACATGCGGTATGAAATATTACCTAAGGATAAAAAATCAATCCCAACTAGTGAGGAAATTCACCTGTCTGATCTGGTAAACGTAATGCCGGGCAATAAGTTGACGAGCAGTCAAATGAGCAAGATAACTTAAAGCAATTTATTACTCAATAAATTGGTGAAGCTTTGCATGCTTTTGCAAGTGGGCTGCCAAGCATTGTTCAGGCTCCACCACTAGTAAACACGATTGTAGAAAATCCTCATTCATGTCTTGAAAACTCTGGAAGTGGGGAAATACCAAATAATTTTGTGCAGGAGGGTCAGGTATGCCAAATAATTCAAAGTTACAAAATCTATTACTAACCTTGCTAAAATCGCTCAAGGAACAAAACGAGCGGATAAAGCAGATTCCAGGAGTATCACCTGTGATTAAGGGAGTGGATATTGACAAGTATTCACAACAACCATGGAACCCAAGTGCTACACCATTACTAATACAAAAAAAGTTCAAGATGCCCGGTGTTCCTAAATATGATGGGACTACTAACCTACAAGACCATGTTACCGCATTTACTACTGGGGTTAATGGTAATGATTTAACGAAGCAGGAAATCGAATTAGTATTTGTGAAGAAATTTGGTAAAACCCGTACGAAAGGGGAACTAACATGGTACTCTCTCTTACCTGAAAATTCAATTGATTCTTTTGTAGAGCTTGCAGATTCATTCATAAAAGCGCATTCGGGAGCTCAAAAGTAGAGAAAAGAATGGAGGATATCTTCAAAGTTAAAAGGGATACCGAGTTACTTAGTGAATTCTTAGATCTATTCTAACGAGAAAGAGTGGTGTTACCTCATGTACCTAATAATTGGGCAGCAATGGCATTTGCAAGCAACGTCAATGAAAAAAGTTCTGAAGCACGAGAATTCCTGCTACTACTTGGAATCACGTTTATAAGAAGTACAGTACAAAGTTATGAATAGAAAAAGATATGATGTCCCAACAAAAGGTGGAGGAAAGGTTCGGATCTAGACGTTTAGAATCAGAAAGAAGATCCGGGAAAAATGTAACGACCCGACCGATCGTTTTGAGCATTTGCACTTCGCTCGGTCGTTTGAGGGCTTGAGTAGCTCCATATGATGTGTTATGACTTATGTGAACCATCGGTTTGGGTTTTCAGGTTATTTGGGATTGCTTTGGAAGAATGATTCACAACTAGAAGCTTTAAATTTGAAAGGTTTGACCAAATTTTGACTTTGTAGTATTGGACCTCGGAATAGATTTCTGATGGTTCCATTAGCTCCGTTGAGTGATATTAGACTTAGGAGCGCGTCCGGATAGTGATTTGGAGGTCCGTAGAAGAATTTGGCTTGAAGTGGCAAAAGTTGGAATTTTGGAAAGTTTGACCGGGAGTGGGCTTTTTGATATCGGAATCGGATTCCGAATTCGAAATTTGGCGCATGTCCGTTATGTCTAATTTGACATGTGTGCAAAATTTGAGGTCAACTGGACATTATTTGATAGGTTTCGGCATCAGTTATGGAAGTTGAAGTTTCAAAGTTCAATGATTTTGAATTGAGGTGCGATTCGTTGTTTCGATATTGTTATGTGTGTTTTAAGGCCCGGAGTAGATTTGTGTCATTTTATGGGACTTGTTGGTATATTTGGTCGGGGTCCCGAGTGGCTCGAGTGAGTTTCAGACGAGGTTTCGGATCATTTTCATTTCATGTTGCATTGCTGAAAGCTGCTAATTCTTGTGTTTCCGCATGTGCGGAAGAATGCACGCAGATGTGAGTCCGCAGATGCGGACTGTTGATCGCAAAAGCGAAGTTTGGGCTGGTGAACTGGAGTCACAGGTCGAAGATTCTCCCGTACCTGCGTGGTCGCAAAAGCAGGATTTTTGGCGCAGAAGCGGATGTTGCGCAGGTGCCATGGGCTTTTCCGCACCTGCGATTGCGCAGATGAATGGTATGGATCGCAAAAGCGGGGGTCCGAGTTTTTGTGTTTTACTGTAGAAGCAGAGTTTTGGTCGCTTCTACGACACCGCAGATGCGGTTTTGTGTCCGCAGAAGCGGAAGTGCTGGACAGAATGATAAATACAAGGGTTCGCGATTTTGGCTTCATTTTAACATTTCCAAGCTCGGATTGAGGCAATTTTTGGAGCAATTCTTACCATATGAATTGGAATAAGTGTTCTACACTCGGTCTTGGTTATATTTCATGAACCTATCTTCGATTTTAGCTTTTGGTTGATGAATTGAAGGAGGAAATTGGGGGTTTTGGCCTAAAGTTTCATCATATGAATTTTGAGTTTTGAACACCGATTTGGAGTCGGATTTGAGTGAACTAGTATGGTTGGACTCATAATTGAATGGGTAGTCGGATTTTGTGAGTTTTGTCGAGTTTTGAGGCGTGGGCCCGGGTGTAATTTTCGGTCGGATTTCGGATTTGATGTAGAATTTGATCTTTATCAATTGTAATTGCTTCCTTGGGCTTTATCTGATGTATTTGAGTTGCTTTTGGCTAGTTTTGAGCCGTTCGGAGGTCGCTACGCGCGTGATGGCATTCTTGGAGCATCGCTTGGCCTGCTCGGTGTCAGAATCGGCTTGTTTAAGATAAGTAACTCACATGCTAGGTGACGTGCGTGTCGGCGTGCACCCTGTGAATTGTGACTCTGTTGTTTCCAGGGCAGTGAATAACGACCCTATTTTGTTGATATCTGTGTTTTCACCATGTGATAAAGTAAATGAGTTGTACATCATGCTAGATATCATGTTTAGGATTTATGGTGATATTGTTAGGACCCATAGTGGTCGTTTCTTGCTGTCATCTCATTGATTTCATTGACATTTCGTACTCAGTCACATTCATGCATTCATATCATATCTCAATCTCATTTGTTACTTATTGATACATCATATCATTCCGGGTTAGTTTTCATGGTATTGTTAGCCCGTGGGTGAAACTGGAGGGATTGATGACTAAGTGAGGCCGAGAGCTTGATTATGAGTGACATTTATGGGATCGGGCTACATGCCGCAGCGGTTATATTGATTTATGCCATGATTGGCTTATTATAGCGCTTGGGCTGAATGAGCCCCTCCGGAGTCTGCACACCCCCAGTGAGCGCAGTTGATTATATTCAGGGATGGATCTTCCCTTGGTATGGAGATGGATCTTCTCCATGAGGCTGGATTGGCCTGTTTCCTCGGTACTGGAGACTGATGGTCAGTGATGTATATATTCCGGGATGGATCTTCCCTGGGCTGTGTGAGCCATATATAGTACCGAGTGGTTGAGCATATATATATATATACCTGGAGGTGGATCTTCTGCATAGAGCCGAAATGGCCCTTCCTCGGTACTCGGTGACTTATAGTCAGTGTTGTATATGTTCCAGGATAAATTTTTCCTGGACCGTATGGGCCATATTTAGTGCCGAGTGGTTGAATATGATGAGTGGAATGTGTGATACAGTGAGGTCAAGTACTCTGAGAGTGTGAGTACATGATATATCTCTGAGGTACATGGCATTGGCATGCATATATGACATACATGCATCGAGACGCATTTTCCTCATGCTGTACGATATCACATCATTCATGACATTTTTACACACATTGATATGTGGTCATAGAGAGGCATCTCACACTTGCTATTTAGAAAGAAAATAAAGAATCCTATTTATTGTGAAAAGGGATTTTCTGAAAAAGAAATACAGTTTACAAACTATCTCATATTTCATGACGTTTTCGGTAAAGAATTTTGGTTTTTCACTGATATTCTTGAAAGGTGGAACTATTTTTGAAAAAAAAAATATGAAAAGGCTGAGCATTCTATCTCTGAGCTACTTCTTATGTAATTGCTTTACACTGTTATGAACTGCTATTGGATATTGGTGTTGGACCCGACCTATGTTCCAGCTCGTCACTGCTTTCAACCTAAGGTTAGGTTTGTTACTTTTTGAGTACATGGAGTCGGTTGTACTCATACTGCACTTCCTGTACATTGCGTGTAGATCCCAGATGCCGATATTTTTGTATTCGATGGTTGCTGGATTGGAAGGCGTACCTGCGTTCCTGTTGTATGCTGCCTGTTCTTTATGGTAACTGTAGATTTATAAAAAATCTATTTATGTACTTTTCAAGCAGAAGATGTATTTGTTCCATATCAGCTTTGTAAACTCTATTCTTAGAAGCTCATGATTTGTACATCCAGTCCTTGGGAAAAGTATAAGATTTAGATAATTCTGTTATTTAATTGTCTTTATTAAGTTAAATGGAAATGGTTAATTGTTAATTGGCTTACCTAGCGGGTTGGGTTAGGTGCCATCACGACTGGTGGATTTTGGGTCCTGACAGTTTGGTATCAGAGCTCTAGGTTCATAGGTTCTACAAGTCATGAGCAAGTGTCTAGTAGAGTCTTGCGGATCGGTATGTGACGTCCATATCTATCTTCGAGAGGCTACAGGGCCTTTAGGATATAATTCCCATCTTTCTTTCCTTATCGTGCGGCATTGATTTAGCTTGAAGCATAATCCTTTGAATTTCTTCTACGCATTCGTATGCGCACATGAGCGCTTGATACTAGTTGTGCATCGGCGGCTTGTGATTCCCTGGATGAGGTGCGAGATATGATTTTAGTGTGTTGATAATGGGCCAGTCTGGAGGACTTGAGGCCGGGTTTTGACTGTAGTTTGAGCACAGAGGTGTTGATTGTGTGAGCACGTACTTTTGGATTTATATGTCCGGTAGTGTCCCTATTGGTGGAGTTTGTGGATGGATGGCTACATGATGAGTATGGTGTGACTGCGAGATGTGTTCATATGGGTTGAATTTGACGAGAAGAGTTTGCTTGTAATGTAAAGAGGACTATTTCGTGCTTGATTTCCATCTTGATTTGATTTATAGCCCCGAATTATGGGTGTGTTGAAGGATCTTTTCATGTTGTTTAGTTGAGGAGTGAAGTAGATTTCATGTCGTGAGGTGAGTTTAGACTCAAGAAGATTAAGTGATTGCAAAATGTTTATGACTATGGAAGGGTATAGAGAGAGGTCAGCTTGAAGCAAAGCAGGTGGGTTATCTCCTGCGGGGTGTCCTGAGGTTGTGTGATCCCTATGTTGTGTTGTAGCGAGTTCTCTTTTACCAGTGAAATATATGCGTTGCAATTTGAGTTTGGATCGCTTATGAGAGTGGGCTTGACTGTTACAAGGGTGAATGCGAGATTTGCAGATAATTTGAGATATTAGATGGTTTGTGTTGCATGAGCTTACGGAGGATTTAGTTGAATCTCACTATGGTATTATGGCAGTAATAGAGTGTGGGCATTGTGAGCTATTGATTCTTTTGATCTATGCCTTTGAGCCAAGTGGGAGAGTTTGCTATCGATAAGTTGATTGCACGGTTATGTGATGTATTGATTTAAGTTTTAGGGATACTGGTGGATCAGTTATGGCTTACAGAGGTTGAGATCGAGAATGACTTGAGTAATGGAATTTCTGGGTACGAGTTGTATTAGGCTTTATGAGTATATGAGGATCACAGAAGGGCTTGAGTTGTTATTGGCGAAGGATGTAATGTGCATGTAACAGGAATTTATTTGGTTGCTTTAAGGTGGGGTCACTTCCTTGGGTGTTGGAGTGCTAATGGCGCACAGGTCATTCGGCTGGTTTGATCAGTCTAATTGATATTTGAGCAGAGTGGATGACTCTCGAGAATGTTTCTAATGAATTAAAGATCTAAATGTGGCAATTGAGAATTTTGCGGATTTGTACATGGCTAGAATCGGAGGGTACATTGGATGGTGTCGAGACTCGCAACATTTCTATGTCATTATGTATCCTACATTCAATATCAGGAAGGTAAGATGAACAACTTTAAATTCACAGAAGGTCTCTTCAGAGTGATATCTCGGTTGTGGTACTTTTAGGGTGATTAAGAGAACATTCAGCGGCTTATGATCCTTAGGGCGGTGTGGTTTTATGCTAAAGTCCATGGGGCAAGTTTTTGTTAAGGATAGTAGTGTACTAGCAAGGAAAGATATCAACTTGAAGGTAATTCAGAAGGAACTCGGAGGAATAGGACATCTTGGTAGTAGGTTGGATCGGCATGGTAATGGATATGATCGGTTCTTTGGGTACTTATGATGTGGTGGGTTTCTACAGGTGTTTTGTGGCAATACTCTTAGGTTTTGATGAACTACGTGGCTTGGTTGGGTTAGATGGATTCAGTCTTGACGGTTTGCTTTTGTGCAAATGGGATTTAGAGAGCTCTTGATGGTTTCTACCATGGTTAGAGATGCATATTTTCTACTGGCATGGAGAGCATGTGATGTATAGTGATTTTCTCTTGGATGGGATCAAATGGAAAGTTCTTAGCTAATTAAGTATGCAGTTGCTTGTGACTCGGAGTAGATTATGAAGTTCTTGTATCTATCATATGATGGCATGGTATATGTGGTGTGTTATGTAGGATCGAGATTTGGCATATGCAAGGTCACGGTTTGTAACGACCTGGCCAGTCGTTTTTGGAATTTATGCCCCGATCCCCTATTAACTGCTTCCCCCAAGTTTATTTCTGCTATTTCGATTCGCCGGGATGTTCGGTTTTGAGTTTCGGAGAGTTTTGGGACACTTAGTCNTCAGGTCATTTCGGACGAGGTTTGATTAGAATTTTTGATCGAGAGTCGATTTTGAGAAATTTGGAGTTCTTAGGCTTGAATCCATGGCTAAGTTTGAGGTTTCGATATTTTTTAGGTGTTTTAAGGATTGGTACAAGTTTGGGAGTGGTATTAGACTTTTGGTGCCCTTCGTTGAGGCCCCAGGGGCCTCGGGATGATTTCAGATGGTTGACGGGGAGTTTTGAGGTATGTTGCAGCTGCTGTGTTTTGCTGCTTCTGGTATTTCCGCATCTGCGGTTTGGGAACCGCAGATGCGGCGCCACAGAAGCGGCTAAGAAGGCCCCAGAAGTGGATTATCGGTTACCCTTCAGGTTCCGCAGATGCGGAAGAATAACCGCAGAAGCGGAGGAGCATCTGCGGAAGGGCAACCGCAGATGCGGTCTCTGGCCACTTTAATGAAAGTCGCAGATGCGACTAAGACTCCGTACAAGCGGGACCGCAGGTGCGGTCCCAGGGCCCGCAAATGCGGAAATCGCTGGGCAGAACATAAATACTTGCCTTCGCGAAATTTAGTCATTTTTCACCTCTTTGCAAACGGGGAGAAGCTTTTGGAGCATTTTTCAAGAGGGATTTTCAGAGGTCTTTGGTCCCAAAACTCGTTATTATAGTGATTTTTATCATCCTAAGCATGAAAAATTAAGGAAAATCAGTGGTAATTGTGGGATTTAGGGCTTGGGATTAAGAGTCTTTGAAATGAGAATTTGAGGTGTCATTTGGGCTCCAATTTCACTGTTCTTGGTATGTATGAACTCGTGAGAGTACGAGGATTCCAAAAATGTATATTTTACCCGATTCCGAGACGTGTGCCTGAGGGGCATTTTGGTCATTTTACCTAACTTCGCGTATTAGCTTAGAATTTAATTATAGAATCAGTTACTTGAAGTGTTATTTACATTATAAAACTTAATTGAATAGATTTGGGCCATTTAGAGTCAGATACTCGTGGCAAAAGGCGTGGTTTCGGGTTGACGTGCACTTGTTCGAGGTAAGTGGCTTGTCTAACCTTGTGTGGGGGACCTTTCCCCTTAGGATTGATATTATGGTAATTGAAATGCCTCGTACGTGAGGTGACGAGCGCGTACTTGTGCAAAATTGTTGGAAATCCGGTTTTTCATTAAAAATAGCCTTGAATTGTGTTCTTCCTTTTCTTGCTTACACTGTTTGGGAATTAAACCTGCTGTAGCCTAGAGAAGCATGCCTACTTGACTAAATTGCTCTATTTGCCTTAACTGCCTTAATTGTATTATGTGAACCATGCTAGGTTAGGATTACCTGATTCCTATTTGATATGAAATTGATTGAATTGAAATTTCCGTTGTTGCTGCGTATTAACTTTGGGACTACGGAACGGTATTCCGGGAGATCCCCCTGCATTTTTACTTTGGGACTACGGGACGGTATCCCGGGAGCTCCCCTGTATGTTTACTTTGGGACTACGGAATTGCATTTCGGGAGATCCCCCTGCACATTTATGAGTTGGACTACGGGACTACACCCGGGAGATCCACTGGCTATGACATTTATATTTGGGGACTACAGGACGGTATCCTGGGAGATCCCTGGTTTTTATCTCGGAGCTGAGTTGTGTTCTTTTACTGTGTTTTACTTGCCTTTGTAATAGTTGTTGCTGTCCTTCATATCTTGTGTTATTTATTCACACTGTTATTTCACACTGTTAAGCCTTATATCTTATTTAACCTCAGTAGGGCCCTAACCTTCCTCGTCACTACCCAACTTAGGTTAGGCTTGGCACTTACTGAGTACCGCTGTGGTGTACTCATGCCCTTCCTGCGCATGTTTTTCATGTGCAGATCCAGGTATCTCTACTCAGGCTTACCATTCTTGAGGCGAGGCGATTCTACGGGACTTCGAGGTATACCTGCCGCGTCCGCAGACCGAGGAGTATCTTCTATTCCCGCTTTTAGTACTTAGCCCTTCTGTACTTTCTGTTATTGTTAGACATTCTGGAGATTACAGCTATGTAGCGTTATTACAGCTTGTGGATCCGTGAGTTTTCGGGTTTTGGGATAGTGTATCAGATTCTGAGAAGTTGTGTGTATATGTCGAGCGGCATTTAAATATTGTTTCTTTCAGTTATTTTTGGCTTTTGACTATTTATTCCGCAATTTTAGTTTATTTTCTGCATTGTTAGGCTTACCTAGTTGTAGAGACTAGGTGCCATCACGATAGTTCACGGAGGGCGAACTGGGGTCGTGACAAGTTGGTATCAGAGCTCTAGATTCATAAGAGTCATGGATCACAAGCCGGTTTATTAGAGTCTCGCTGATCGGTACGGAGACGTCTGTACTTATCTACGAGAGGCTATGTAACTGTTAGGAAAAATTTCACTTCATTTGAGTTCCTTGTCGCGTGAGATTTTAGATATCCCAATTCTAAACTTTTGTCTTTCTATTCTCTCACAGATGGTGAGGACACGTGCTACTCGAGATGATTAGGCACCCGTGCCCCCTACTGGAGCCGTCAGAGGCCGGGGCCGGGGTAGAGGCTGAGGCACTCGTGGTGCAGCCAGAGCACCCGCGCGAGCTGTCACCGAGGTACTACCAGCAGTACCAGCCGGAGTCCAGACACCTGATACGTCTGCCACTACTACTCCAGCACTCCAGGAGACTTTGGCACAGTTTATGAGCATGTACACCACTTTGGCTCAGGTAGGGTTGCTTCCCCTTGCTGCAGCCACATCCCAGGCCGAGGGAGGAGCGCAGACTCCTGCCGCCCGCACTCTTGAGCAGCGAGTGTATGTTGATCAAGTCCCAGGGGTTATTCCTGCGCCTCCTGCAGTGCCAGTTCAGCCCGAGGACAGGGCAGCGGCTTCAGAGGATGAGCAGCGGAGACTTGAGAGGTTCAAGAGATATGATCCTCCTGTATTCAGTGGGTTAGCATCAGAGGATGCCTTGGGATTTCTGGAGGAGTGCTACTGTATTCTCCGCACTATGGGCATATCAGGATCGAGCGGGGTTTCCTTCACTACTTTCCAGCTTTGAGGAGCCGCCTATTAGTGGTGGTGTGCTTATGAGTTTGACAGTCCGGATGAGGCAGCTTCCCTGACTTGGGCTCAGTTTTCAGATATGTTCACGAGGGAGTATGTCCCCCAGAGTCTTAGGGACGCCTGGCGCGCGGAGTTTGAGCATTTGCGCCAGGGTACTATGACTGTCTCAGAGTATGCTGTCCGTTACATTGACATGGCTAGACATGCACCAGCTTTGGTTTCTACGGTTCGCGAGAAGGTTCGCCGGTTCATTGAGGGGCTTATTCCCAGCATCAAATCTAGCATGGCTCATCAGTTAGAGATGGATATATCTTATCAGCAGGTGGTGAGCATTGCTAGGAGTATTGAGGGTATGTATGCTAGGGACAGAGAGGAGAGGGAGGCCAAGAGGTCTCGAGAGTCGGGCCATTATTCTGGTGCCCGTGCCCCAGCTGCAGGTCGTCATGGTAGGGGTCATATGGGTCGCCACGTTCATTCAGCTCTTCCAGCAGCCAGTGGTGTTCCAGCCCCACCTAGGCCTCAGGAGCCTTATTATGCACCTCCAGTCTCTAGTGCGCCTCCTGCACGGGGTGCTTCCAGTGGTCAGTCCAGCAGGCCTGGCCCGAGCCAGTCACAGCCGCCACGTCCTCCCAGATCTTGTTTTGAGTATGGTGACACACGCCATATGGTGAGGGATTGCCCCAGACTCAGGAAGGGTGCACCTCCGCAGACTCCTCAGCCGCAGCAGGCCCCGCAGAGCTCTCATGCTATGGTCCCAGCGCCAGTTGCTACTCCACCGGCCCAGCCAGCCAGGGGTGGAGGTCGGGGAGGTAGAGGTCGCCCTCGAGGGGGAGGCCAGGCCAGATATTATGCTCTTCCAGCCCGTACTGAGGCTGTCGCCTCCGATTCTGTCATTACAGGTAATATTTTGGTCTGTCACAGAGATGCAACGATTCTATTTGATCTAGGGTCCACTTATTCTTATGTGTCTTTTTATTTTGCCCCACATTTGGGTGACCCTCGGGATTCTTTGAGTTCCCCAATTTATGTTTCTACTCCTGTGGGAGATTCTCTTGTTATGGACCGCGTTTACCGGTCATGTTTGGTTATTCTTGGTGGTTTTGAGACCAGAGCCGACTTATTATTGCTCAGCATGGTTGATTTTGATATTATCTTGGGCATGGACTGGTTGTCGCCCCATTATGCTATTCTTGATTGTCACGCCAAAACCGTGACACTGGCCATGCCAGGTATACCGCGTGTTGAGTGGAGGGGTGCTTTAGGTCACACTCCCAGTAGAGTTATTTCTTTCCTTAAGGCTCAGCGTATGGTTGAGAAATGTTGTGATGCGTACTTAGCATATGTGAGAGATGCTAGTATGGATACTCCTTCAGTTGATTTAGTCCCAGTAGTACGGGATTTCCCTGATGTGTTTCCAGCTGATCTTCCGGGCATGCCACCCGATAGAGACATTGATTTTGGCATTGATCTGTTGCCGGGCACTCAGCCCATTTCTATCCCTCCGTACCGTATGGCTCCTCCTGAGTTGAAGGAGTTGAAGGAGCAATTGCAGGAATTACTTGATAAGGGTTTCATTCGGCCCAGTGTATCGCCTTGGGGTGCTCCTATGTTATTTGTGAAGAAGAAGGATGGCTCTATGCGCATGTGCATTGATTACCGCCAGTTGAATAAAGTGACAGTGAAGAACCGCTATCCTTTGCTTCGTATTGATGACCTGTTCGACCAGTTGCAGGGTGCTTGTGTGTTTTCTAAGATTGACTTGCGTTCAGGCTATCATCAGTTGAAGATTCGGGAACCAGATATCCCGAAGACTGCCTTCAGGATTTGGTATGGTCATTACGAGTTCCTTGGTATGTCATTTGGGCTGACTAATGCCCCAGTAGCCTTCATGCATCTGATGCACAGTGTTTTCCAGCCATATCTTGATTCATTTGTGATCGTTTTTATTGATGAGATTCTGGTATATTCCCGGAGTCGGGAAGATCATGAGCAGCACCTGAGGACAGTGCTCCAGGCCTTGAGAGAGAAGAAGTTGTATGCTAAGTTCTCAAAATGTGAGCTTTGGCTGGATTCCGTGGCGTTTTTGGGTCATGTGGTCTCGAGAGAAGGTATTCAGGTGGATCCGAAGAAAGTGGAGGCCGTGCAGAGTTGGCCCAGACCATCCTCAGCTACAGAGATCCGTAGTTTTCTTGGCTTGGCAGGTTAGTACCGTCGATTTGTTCAGAGGTTTTCATCTATTGCAGCACCTATGACCAGACTGACCCAGAAGGGTGCTCCGTTCTAGTGGACGGAAGAGTGCGAGGAGAGCTTTCAGAAGCTCAAGACAGCTTTGACTACAGCCCCAGTTTGATATTGCCTACCAGTTCGGGGTCTTATACTGTCTATTGTGATGCCTCGAGAGTTGGCCTTGGAGCGGTATTGATACAGGACGGTAGGGTGATTGCCTACGCGTCCAGACAGTTGAAGATACATGAGAAGAATTATCCTGTCCATGATCTTGAGTTAGCTGCAATTGTTCATGCCTTGAAGATCTGGCGTCATTACTTGTATAGTGTGCCTTGTGAGATATATACTGATCACCGGAGCTTGCAGCATCTGTTCAAGCAGAAGGACCTTAATTTGCGTCAGAGGAGATGGCTAGAGCTACTGAAGGATTATGACATCACTATCTTGTATCACCCGGGCAAGGCCAATGTGGTGGCCGATGCTTTGAGCCGCCGGGCAGAGAGTTTGGGGAGTTTGGCTTATTTACCAGCAGCAGAGAGGCCGATGGCGATGGATGTTCAGGCCCTAGCCAGCCACTTTGTGAGATTGGATCTTTCGGAGCCCAGTCGGGTTCTAGCTTGTATACTCTCTCGGTCTTCCTTGTTTGATCGCACCCGGGAGCGTCAGTTTGATGACCCTCATTTTCTTGTCCTCAAGGACAAGGTGTTGCATGGCGATGCTCGAGATGTGACTATTGGTGCTGACGGAGTACTGAGGATGCAGGGTCGAGTTTGTGTACCCAATGTTGATAGGCTTCGAGAGTTGATTCTAGATGAGGCCTATAGTTCGCGATATTCCATTCATCCAGGTGCCGCAAAGATGTACTAGGATTTTGAGGCAGCACTACTGGTTGAGGCGGATGAAGAAGGATATAGTTGGGTTTGTAGCTCGGTGCCTTAATTGTCAGCAGGTGAAGTATGAGCACCAGAGACCGGGTGGATTGCTTCAGCAGATAGAGATTCTGGAGTGGAAGTGGGAGCGGATCACCATGGACTTCGCATCGGGGCTCCCACGGACTTTGAGGAAGTTCGATGCCATTTGGGTTATTGTGGATCGGCTGACCAAGTTCGCGCATTTCATCCCTGTGTGTACTACCTATTCCACGGAGCGGTTGGCGGAGATTTATATCCGAGAGATTGTCCGTCTGCATGGTATTCCAGTTTCCATCATTTCAGACAGAGGTACTCAGTTCACATCGCGGTTCTGGAGAGCCGTACAACAGGAGTTGGGTACTCGGGTGGAGTTGAGCACAGTATTTCACCCTCAGACAGACGGACAGTCCGAGCGCACTATTCAGATTATTGAGGATATGCTCCGTGCGTGTGTGATTGAGTTTGGAGGTTCTTGGGATCAGTTCTTGCCATTGGCGGAGTTTGCCTACAACAACAGCTATTAGTCCAACATACAGATGGCACCGTACGAGGCCTTATATGGTAGGCGATGTAGATCTCCGGTGGGTTGGTTCGAGCCGGGTGAGGCCAGATTATTGGGCACAGACTTGGTTCAGGATGCTTTGGAGAGAGTCAAGGTGATTCAGGATAGACTCTGTACAGCCCAGTCCAGACAGAAGAGTTACGCGGACCGAAAGGTTCGTGATGTTTCCTATATGGTTGGAGAGCGGGTTCTGCTTCGGGTTTCGCCTATGAAGGGCGTTATGAGATTTGGGAAGAAGGGGAAGTTGAGTCCGAGGTTTATTGGCCCTTTTGAGATATTGAGGCGTGTTGGGGAGGTTGCTTACGAGCTTGCCTTTCCTCCCAGCTTGGCAGGAGTTCATTCGTTATTTCATATTTCGATGCTCCGGAGGTATCACGGTGATCTGTCGCACGTGTTACATTTCAGCTCAGTCCAGTTGGAAAAGGATCTATCTTATGTTGAGGAGCCAGTGGCAATATTGGACAGGCAGGTCAGGAAGCTGAGGTCAAAGAACATTGCATCAGTGAAGGTTCAGTGGTGGGGTCAGCCGACCGAGGAGGCCACCTGGGAGACCGAGCAGGATATGCGCAGCCAGTACCATCATCTTTTCACTACTTTAGGTATGTTTTTGTGCTCGTTCGAGGACGAACGAATAATTAAGTGTGGGAGGATGTAACGACCCAGCCGGTCATTTTTGGAATTTACGCCCCGATCCCCTATTAACTGCTACCCCCAAGTTTATTTTTGCTATTTCGATTTGCCGGGATGTTCGGTTTTGAGTTTCGGAGAGTTTTGGGACACAGTCCCTAAATGAGAGCTTATGTGTTGGAAAGTTGACCGTAGTTGGAACAGTGTGAAGACGGTCTCGAAATGGAAATTCGATGGTTCCATTAGCTCCGTTAGGTGATTTCGGGTTTAGGCGCGTGTTCGGATTGTGTTTTGGAGGTCCGTAGCTAATTTAGGTTTGAAATGCCGAAAGGTCGAATTTTGAAGTTTCCGGTTCGATAGTGAGATATTGATCCGAGGGTCGGAATGGAATTTCGAGAGTTGCAGTAGTTCCATTATGTCATTTGGGACGTGTGTGCAAAATTTCAGGTCATTCGGACGAGGTTTGATAGACTTTTTGATCGAAAGCGTATTTTGAGAAATTTGGAGTTCTTAGGCTTGAATCCATGGCTAATTTGAGGTTTCGATGTTGTTTTAGGTGTTTTAAGGATTGGTACAAGTTTGGGGAGTGGTATTAGACTTGTTGGTGCCCTTGGTTGAGGCCACGGGGGCCAAGGGATGATTTCGGATGGTTGACGGAGAGTTTTGAGGTATGTTGCAGCTGCTGTGTTTTGCTACTTCTGGTATTTCCGCATCTGCGGTTTGGGAACCGCAGATGCGGCACCGCAGAAGCGGCTAAGAAGACCGCAGAAGCGGATTATCGGTTATCCTTCAGGTTCCGCAGATGCGGAAGAATAACCACATAAGCGGAGGCGCATCTGCGGAAGGGCAACCGCAGATGCGGTTTCTGGCCACTTAAATGAAAGTCACAGATGCGACTAAGACTCCACTGAAGCGGGACCGCAGGTACGGTCCCAGGGCCCGCAGGTGCGGTCCCAGGGCCCGCAAATGCAGAAATCGCTAGGCAGACGGGAAGAAGTTTTTGGAGCATTTTTCAAGAGGGATTTTCAGAGGAGCCCATTAGGGTAAGGTCTTTGGTCCCGAAACTCGTTATTATAGTGATTTTTATCATCTAAGCTTTAAAAATTAAGGAAAATCAGTGGTAATTGTGGGATTTAGGGCTTGGGATTAAGAGACTTTGAAATGAGAATTTGAGGGGTCATTTGGGCTCCGATTTCAGTGTTCTTGGTTTGTATGAATGTTGATACCCAATTTTTCCCTATGTATTTTATATACAAAATACTTTCAAAATAGCATGTACATGCATACATAAGCATGCCCAAGAGTTTTGGTATTTTTTCCTAATTTTTAAAGATTTTAAAACCAATTTATTGTCTATTTTATCAGTACAAAATCCAATAATTATTCCCAAGATTATCATTTTGGTGAATAATTTATTTTTTATTCTCATATTTGCACCAAAATATAATTAAGGTGATTTTTGCATATTTTTACAAATTTATTTGGTATTTAAAAGACTAAATTGCATATAACTGCAATTATAGCCTACTTTAAGATTAATAGTATTTTATAATTGTAAAATTATTTCCAGTATTTTTATATTAATATTTATATAGTATTTGTTGGCTCAGTGTTTTAAATTTACTTTTAAAATCATTATTGCTATTTTATAAAATAAAAGGGGAAAATTGGCTATTTAACATTTAGCCCATTTCTATTTCAATTACAGCCTTTTTTACCTTTCAGTTTTAACCTCAAATTGGCCCAATTTCAGTCCCCAAATCGGACCAGCCCAATCCCTAAATTACCCGACCCCTGACCCAATTAAAAAACCCGCCCGGCTCATAATCAATCCAGGCCGTTGATCATTTTGATCAACGGCCATAATTCTCCCTTTCCTTTTTAATTCCCAACCCCCCCCCCCAAACCCTAATCACTTCCACCTATCAGCTGTCTTTGAACCCCCTCGTCTCTCAAACTCTCTCGAACCCTCCTGGAACCCTAATCGTCTCCGACCCCTTTTGCACCGTGATTCCACCGGAATCCATGGCGTCTCACCCTTTCTCACCATTAGACCTAAGCCATTCAAGGCTGTGAAGCCTGACTTCGATGGTTCTCTTGAAGATATTCTTAATTTGTAGATCTATGGCTTCTCCGGCCACTACTCCGTCGTATTCAAGCAATATGAGCCTTTTCGACTCAGGATCTGACTTTCCTCAAGACCTCTCTCATTTCTAGGGTTTTCTTTACAACCCTAAGCTGTTCGAGGTTCTTTACTTGCTTATTATCTTAGATCTGGAACATGTCTGTGTTCTATTGAACTTTTTAAAGGTTTTTTCCCAAATTCTCTTTTTTCAAAATCGTTTAATTTCGATTTAGGGTTTCCGAAAAGTTTCTTCAAAATACCCTTCTGATTCTTTTTGTTCTTTCTTTATGTGTGTTTGTCCGATTTCTTTTACTATGCATGTAATGTTCTTCTACTTTCTTTTCTCCTATGCTCACATGTTAATCTTTGCTATATGTGTTTACGATTGAGTTCTTTGATTTTGTTGGCGTTACTGTACTATGTTTGTATTCTTACTAAGCGTGATTCATCGTGTTTTGCCTAAGTTTGCATCTTTTTCTTCTGAACTTGTTAAATTCTGAGTTTTTCAAACGTGTTCTCCATGCTCTTAACTGTGTATCTTGTTTGTTTGTTTCTCATGAGTCTTTGGAAAGGACTCTTGAGCCTCTATCAAGCGGCTTGCCTTCTCATCTCTATTGTCTGACTCAATTCGAAACCCTAAGATTTGGGGGTTTCTTGGCAATTTTGATTCTTGTGCGCGAGTTAGGGTTCCTCTTTGGGACCCTGGACTCTCAGACTCCACGTGAGTCTACAAATTGGACTTGTACCACTTTTGCTTATGATTCTGAACCCCTCTTTGATTAAACCCTCTTCTAAATAATTCGACAATCCCTTCTTGATTTGTGTGTTTTATATATAAGGACTCTGCTTTCAAAAGGTTTTTCCAACTAATTGATTGATTCTGAAATCCTCTTAATAAGGTCCGACTGATTTTCTTTGATTGAATCTCCTTTACCTTTTCCTAACTTGGTTCATTCAAATTGAACTTGTAATTTTGGTTTCACTGGCTGTTTTCCTTAAATAACTTCTATGTATTTACCCCTTTTGTGCTACTTTGAAAAGTTTTAATTAAAATTTCTTTCCTTAACTGGATTTTACCCGTCGAAATCAGAATCCCTTAACCAAAGGGAGACTGATTTCAATGATATATTCCTTGCCTTTCTTACTTGTTTCTATACACTATAAAAAGGACTGCCCCTCTGCACTTTTACACACGACTTCATTCTTCACACAACCTTCACACCACTAGTCTTTAAAATACTTGCACACTTGCAATACTGTTTTGAATTCGATATTCTGCTTTGCTTGGGATCTTTTGGAACTGCTTTGCTTGCAACTTGGCTTTTTCAAGAGTATTGTTTTTTTTAACTTATTTCTTCTGAAACTGGTATGTTCTGATTTAACTTCTCTGCCTCACACCTATGTGTTTACTTACAGTTTCTGCAATCCTGTTTACTTTACTGCGCATGATTCAATGATTTATGCTAATATGTTCCTTCCTTGCATCTATTTCTATTGTAAATCCCTACCCCGCATTCCCCTCTATGTGTCTGAGTTAAGGTTCTTGGCCTGGCAGTACCCAAATTACTGCCCAGGTCAGAACCTGATCCTCAATGGATCCTAACTCCCAAGTTTTGGCTGACAGGCTGGTCAGGGGTGTGCCAGCATTCCAAATTGCTGGTCATGACCACCAGCCTGCCATGGCTTTCCTTAATTCCCCCCCCCCCCCATGCACTTACACTTATTCTTAGACTCTTAAGTTCTGTCCCCCTCTTATGAGCCTTGCTTTGGGACCTGGAGCTCCCTCTGAACTTGGACACTCGAGGGCTGGCTATTCCACACTGCACCATAATCTTAATTCTGCAATTTAATTGGGTGTAAGCACTGCCTGGAGTTCATAAAGCTCCTTGGAACTTTGACACACCCAAAGGATGAGAAAGGCTGGAACTTTGGGACCTGGAGCTCCCTCTGAACTTGGACATTCGAGGGCTGGCTATTCCACACTGCACCATAATCTTAATTCTGCAATTTAATTGGGTGTAAGCACTGCCTGGAGTTCATAAAGCTCCTTGGAACTTTGACACACCCAAAGGATGAGAAAGGCTTTTGGAAGTCCTGATACTGAAAGTTGGTTTATCTCATATTGTTGGACTTTGAGTCTGAATTAGGCTGTTTGGTTGTGGCTGGAACTTCTGATGTAATTTTATTTCCTTACTTTTCCGATTCATTTTGGATTGTAATAATTTGTACTCCCTCCGTTCCATTTTATGTGAACCTATTTCCTTTTTGGTGCGTTCCAAAAAGAATGAACCCTTTCTAAATTTGGAAACAATTTAGCTTAAAACTTACAATTCTACCCTTAATGAGAAGCTTTTATAACTACACAAATACTCTGGGCCCCTTTTTGACTTGTTTAGGACCACAAATTCCAAAAGTCTTTATTCTTTCTTAAACTCGTGCCCAGTCAAACAGGTTCACATAAATTGGAACGGAGGGAGTAATAACTATTGGGGACGGCTAGTGGAGAGGGATGGGAATGATTGTATGCAAAGGGTAGATAACTTACCTATAGGATTTTTTTTAATTCCTGCATTCACATAGACAACATGCCTATAGGTTACCTATAAACTTCTGCATTCTCATCTTAGATAACTTGCCTATAGGATTTTTAATTCCTGCATTCACATAGACAACATGCCTATAGGTCATTTATTTCTGCATCTCTGCATATAGAAATCCTGTCTCTAAGTCCCTGCATTTCTGCATATAGAAATCATGATCATAGGTTTCTTTTCTGCACTTCTGCATATACCTGTCATTAGGCAAACAATCATAGGTCTAATAATAATCAACTTCATTCTAGATACCATGCCTAAAGGACTCTTGCATCTACGTAATCGTTTAAAACCAATAACGCTTAGATAACTTGCCTATAGGAATAATCAATCGAATCAACCTCGTCTATTTTATCTATACGTTTAAAACCAGTCATAAGTTCGTCTTTCTATAAAACCAGTGATCCTTTCTTTAAAATCAGTACGCTCCGCTAGATATCATGCCTATAGGTCTCACTTAGGCAAACCATTAGGTTTTAATTAACTGTGTCAGCTCTGATAACTACAACCAGACAAGGCTAATTCGGACTCCTCATCTGAGAAATATGTGATAAATCAACCTGTCCTAACGCTTTTAAATTTAATTCAGACCATAACCAGTATTTGAAGTCATGCTATATATTTGCCTTTAAGTGAGGAGTCCTATTTGAGCCTTAACTGCTGTTTGCTTCTCCCCTATTTGATTATGTGTTTTTGTTTGACGCCTAGACTTTTATCCTTTTAAAACTTCTGAAAAGCCCCAACTCCCTCCCCTTTAGGATTAGTAGTCTCAATGCCTCCGGAACGGATAGGATCGGGACGGATAATAGCATGCAATAAGTAACGATACTATTTCGCGCTTTACTAACTTAATGGGGTGGGAAGGGTAGACATGGATATGATGATCACGCGATAACACCACGCGTATAATTGGTTACCGGGTATTGCGTGGATGATCCATGTTATTTATAAACCTAGGACCCCCCTCCCTCCTTATGTACTTTCGTTATTGTTTTCTTTAAACTGTCAGTTTCTAGCTCTTTAAACCTTGTATTTCGCTTCAAATTATTTAAAACCTCTTCGAATTTCCGCACTATTTTCTTTTTAAACTTCCGCCCATTTCACTTCTTTTGTCTGATTGTTTGCACTCGTTATTTGATCCTTATTTTTCTGCACTTATACATTCTTTTAAACAACTATGAAACCACCTATTTCCTGACTTCAGCAATATCTAAATTCTAAATAAAAAAATCAAAAATAATAGACTAAGATTCTAAATATAAATAAAGGATAATAAATAAACGGGATCTTCTTTTATTCGAAACGTCTCGTGATCTTCAACCAATTATGCGCTTCAATATAATTACCGGGAGTAAGCGCTATAGCCTGTTTCCAATACTCAGCGGCTTGATCGAACCAAGCCTCTGCAATTTCAGAATCTCCCTGTTGAATGGCCTGTTCTCCCCGGCCGGAATAGGTAGTTCAATTCCTTCCCTTAGAACCGTACTTGAGAATTTCTTACCTCATACGGCTCAGCAGTCAATTCTTTTGGTGTCCCATTTTGATCTATANATGCGAGCTTTGTTCGCAAATGCGAACTCTAGCCTCCGCAGCTCTCTTTGAAAATGCGATGAGTAGATCCCAAATGTGAACCCATCAGTCGCCGCAAATGCGATGATTGACTTCACAAATGCGAGGTTTGAGGCCTACAACAAAATCTGAAACACCAGCTGAGTTCTAAGTCCAATTTTCACTCCATAGCCTACCCGAAACTCACCCGAGCCCTCGGGGATCTATACCAACCATGCACACAAGTCTAAAAATATCATATGAACTTGCTCGCACGATCAAATCGCCAAAATAACATCTAGAACTACGAATTGAACAGCAGATCAAATGAAATTTTCAAGAAAATTTTGAAACTTCTATTTTCACAAGCGGATGTCCGAATCACGTCAAACAAACTCCATATCTCACCAAATTTTCACAGACAAGTCATAAATATGGTATTGGACCTATACTGGGTTCAGGAACCAAAATATGGACCTGATATCTAAAAAGTCAAACATTGGTCAAATATTTCAAATTCATTTAGCCTTTAACTTTCAAATTTTGACGAAGCCCGATATTTCGGGCTAGGAACTTTCGAATTTAATTTCGGGTATACGTCCAAGTCTCAAATCACGATACGGACCCACTGGGACCGTCAAAACACGAATACGGGTCCGTTTACTCAAAATATTGACCGAAGTCAACTCAAATGATTTTTTAGGCAAACTTCTTATCTTTATCAGTTTTAACATAAAAGCTTTCTGGAAACACGCCAGAACTGCGCACGCAAATCGAGGAGGAATTAAATGAGGTGTTTAAAGCTTAAAAGTGCAAATTTGGGTTCTAAAACATAAGATGACCTTTCGGATCATCACACGAATATCAATTTCTCTTTATTTTAGATCTCTTTGTTTGTATGATAAACATTTTGTTATTGGGTTGAGTTACATATTTGTTTGTATAATGTTTAAAGTGTATGAAAAATAACTACTTTATAGGTTTTACTTTATGTTATACGTACTACTAATATATTACACTGTTTAAATATATTATTGTCTCACTAGTTAAAAAAGTTTTTCTTTGATCACAAAATTTAAAGTATATTTAATTTTTTAAAATTTATTAATTATTCTGACTTATACTAGTAAAATATTATTTATGTTATTTTTAAATGTGTAAATTTATTTCAAAATTTTAAATATTCTATGTAGGAATTAACATAGATGTTCATTTGAAATACTCTTTTTCAATTTCAATTTCAACTTCAAGTGTTTTTTTGGTTCAACTATAACAAAATTTTGCCGAAGCACATACTAGTACTTCAACCATTGTATTTCTGTCACTTAAAAGTTAAAACAGAAGACAGAGTTTAATATATTTAACAAATATTAAAACCATTTACAAGCCCAAAATTTCAAAAAAAAAGAAAAAGAAAAAGAAAAAGTGATCGACTAATTATTAAAGAAGCTGAATAAACAAAATGTCAATGACAAAGTGAGGGCATGCAGTGCAAGTAACAACTTGTGTCGGCGTGTGAAGAAAATCTTACGTTAAAAAATCAGATTTTCAGAACGAGGTCACCTTAAACGTGACTTGATCAAACTAATGTGAATGAGGGTTTACCCTTTGACCTGAAACAACTTTGACAAGAATATTCGAAGTCGTTGAGTAGTTAAACATGCATGAAAGGTCAAATTTGTTATTTACCTCTTTAGTATTAGTGAAATCATGAATCGTTTCTTCTGTAATATGTGAGATACTAATACTTTGTAGGATTAGACTTATTCTGTTCCTTTTAACTTCGAACTCGTAATATGCACCTAGCCATCGGCTACCATATATTGCACACTATGTACTATCTTCGCCGTTAGAACCAAAACTCTGAGGAAGGACTATATATACATTGTATTAATATAGCTAGACAAGCTGTATATTTAAGTAAAATTGAATGAGTATACTAGATATTTTTGAGACACGTGATGCCCAGTAGACGAAATGGGTAAACAAACAAGATCCAGATATATAGATAGAAAAAGAAAGTAAATAAAGTAAATTTAGAATAGAAAAGGATATATCTATTCATGACCGTTAATTCTTGCTTTTATTTTTCAAAAATTTATGCTCCCAGTTTCCAAAGAGACGTAAAAATTAATGAAACATCATTAAAACAGATTAATCAAGTTTTAGACGTTCTCATGTAGGCCTTATAGTAAGGGACTATGTAGTCCTTTCCTTTTTATGTGACACTATTTATTCCTTAATAGTTCGTTTTACCAAAGAATATCATATTTTTATATTTAAAAGTAATTTAATTTTAGATCTTCTATTTTATATGTCATTATTTAGATATCGTTTGGACTTTGATTGTTTGGGCGGCATCCATGCCACTATCATACTCAGATTGTCTTACTCCGAATCTCGCCCTTGATCTTGACATAAAACATCAAATCCTCTTTATTTTAGGTCGTTTTGTTTAAATATATGATGCACATCTTATTATTATTATTATGGTTAAAAAGACATTTTATATATCACTAACCGTGATAAAAGTTGACCCTTCTCCTCAATACCTGATTTGAAGGATCATTAATATAGTGGTCATATACATGCGAAGATATATATATATATATATATATATATATATATATATATATATATATCAGTCACAATATTTGCTTCTCTGAAGATGTGTTGCACATGCGGCCCTCCAAAATCATCAAGCAAATAACTACTCCATGTGTTTTACTTTATGTGATACTCTCTACTATATATATATTACTATTTGAAGAGCTAAAATAGTTTTCTTTGATCACAATACGTAAATATTTTTTAATATTTTTAAATTGTTAAACTATTGTGACTTATACTAGCATACTTTTTATGTAATTATCTCGTATAGAAATTTTATTTTAAAATTTTGAAATTCATTTCAAATACTTTTTCTCAACATCAACTTCAATTCCTTTTTTTTCCCGCTCAACTTCAACAAAATTTGGTCGAAACACCCTAAGTTATTGAGACCATCGTGTTTCAAACTCCGTCATATAACATGGAACGCAAGGAATAATATATGTAACAAATATCAAAACCATTTATTTACAAGCCCAAAATTTCAAAAAGATGTGATCGACGAATTATAAAAGAAAGCTAAATAAGCAAAATGTCAATGAAAATTTGAGGGTAGTGCAAGCAACAACGAGTGTCAGTGTGTGAAGAAAATCTTAGTCTAAAAAATCATATTTTCAGAACGAAGTCACCTTTAACATATACTGATCAAACTAAATTGAAAGAGGTTAACCCTTTGACTTGAAACTGTATCGGTCTAAATTTGGCGATTAGGCAGTAATAGATAAGTGAGATCAAGGACGGGGTCGACCGCAGTGTAATAACTAAAGGCTGCTCTCGAGAGGGCTGTTGAGAAAGACGGGCAACTGAGATGAAGAAATAACAGTAGCATAGGTTCAGATACGGATACAAGGAATATTCCTTTGGATATTCCTCAATTTGTACTTTTTAGGGTTTTTGGAAAATATCCCCTATAAATAGGAGGAGATAGAGAATAAAAAGGGGGATCTTCACTTTATGAGAAAAACACATTGTAAAAGGTTGACCCGAGAGAATATACAACAATTGTCTTGTTCATTGATTATCCTATTCAAGCATACGATTTTACTTCTTTATTCACAAGATCCAAAGATCCTTCAACCCTCTTTATTTCTCTTTTCTCCACATTGCTATCAGAGAAAATAATCATTCAAGTCTTACAATAATTGGGTGGTAGATTCCTCTTCATTACATTCGTTGTCATCATCTACATTTATTGCACATTTACGTTATTGCATTTACGAGCATTTAATCAGTACAAACACACTGATTAACATTGTTTATCTTAACCGGCTTCGCATAATATTTGGTCTAGATTTTATTATTCTTAACTAAGATTCACCCTTCATTTTATCATTAATTGATTAAACTAAAAGGTTCAACACTTTCTGGTCAAACAATTTGGCGCCGTCTGTGGGGAGTTTTTAGTTAAAATTTTAGTTTCTTCTAGATCAAAAAAAAAAAGGGAGACAACTATCTTTTCCTCATTTTCACAAACTAACAATGACAGGAAAATGAGATGAAAGGCAGAAAGCAATAATGGGTGTCACTACCAACATCTTAGATACCATCAACGAGGATAACAGAGGAGGCGATGAGAATGTGACACCAACTTCCACACCCAGGCGGAGTGATTCACCTCCCCCTCACGCAAGTGTAACCGCCTCACGCAAAAGGGGAGCTTCCACATCCACGACTGAGGAGGCACCACTAGCAGTGAAGAACTTATTGGAGGAGTGGCTGACAAGTACCCTCAATGACATACTCGACAAACCCATCCAAAGGGAGAACCGAAATGCCCCGCCGGCATATATCATAACGACCACCGGTGAGCAACCAGCTCCCCCAACAGGTAACACTCACACCATTGTTGATGCAGGCAATGATGCACTCACAACCATTTTAAAGAAAATGAAAGAAATGGAAAACAAAAATAAGGCACTCCGCGACTAGATGAGAGAACATCAAGAAATGGTCGATAAGATATCGGGGCCCCGAAACTGCTGCCAAAGCGGGATGTCGGCCGATTCGTCGAACAACCATATAGCGAGGAGGCAGCCCCACATGCCATACCCAAAACCTTCAAAATGCCACCATATTTGAAGATATACGATGGCACCACAGACCCAGAAGATCACATCATTCATTACGTCACAGCGGTAAAGGTAACGACCTATCAAAGGAGCAAGTACCGTCAGTGCTGCTAAAAAAGTTTGGCGAAACCTTAATCGGAGGAGTCCTAACTTGGTACTCACAACTACCAGCCCGGTCTATAGCAACATTCGAGGAAATGGCAGACAAGTTCGTCACCGCCCATGGCGGAGCTAAGAAAGTGGAGGCTAGGGTAAACGACATATTCGCCGTTAGGCAATCGCTTGGCGAAGGACTCAGGGACTTCCTTGCTCGATTTAACAGGGTGAGAATGAGCTTACCTAATGTATCGGAGGGGATGGCGGTAGCAGCCTACCAAAATGGGTTCAACAGGAATGGGTCGAGCGCGACCAAGAAATTGTTAAGCAGGCTCATGAAATACCCTCCCACCACTTGGCAAGAAATCCACAATGCTTACTGCGCCGAGGTGATAGCAGATGATGATGATCTTAATGGTCCAACCCAGCGTTTAACATCAATCCAGACAAAGCCGAAGAAAGACTGTTGTAATGGCAGTCGAAGAGATCTATCAGGCCCGCACCTCAATCGAGACATGCAACAAACCTATGTCAGAGTAGCCATTCCACCACCTCCTCGGCATACGGAAGGGCCGTCCAGACCTCACACAGGGACTCAGCAAAGTGAAAGAGGTAAGCCTCCACTCTTGTCCGCTCACAATTTTTATGTTTCTGCTTCAGAAGTAGTGTACGCACTAGAGAAGCTTGGCACAAAGGTGAAGTGGCCGCAAAAGATGAAGTCCGACCCAAGTACCCGAAAGTCGAACGTCCTTTGTGAATTTCACCAGGAGCGGGGTCACAAAACCGAAGACTGCATAGCTCTATGGCAAGAAGAAGTGAACATGCTAAACCAAGACACTTGAAAGAGCTGATGAGTGATCGAGGACGAGCCAACTTTGGTCGTGAACGACAACAACACCAAGGACCTCCAAAGCCAACCTCTCCTATCCGCACCATTCAAATGATCATCGGCGGAATCGACGAAACAGCAATCAACCACATAAAGTTTACCACCACACACAAGCTAAAGCGGTCAATCACCCAAGAGCGGTATGATGACCTCGGAGAAAGTATCATTTTCGATAAGTCAGATACCAACGATTTGATCTTTCCTCACTCTGATGCTCTCGTCATTACTTTATGTATTTCAAACACTAATGTTAAAAGAATAATGGTAGACGATGGAAGCGGCACGTGTATTATCCACCCTTGAGTTCTTGCAGAAATGCGACTCGAGGACAAGATAATACCACGCTGCATAACACTGACGGGTTTCAACAATGCAGTCGAACGAACCTCAGGAGAAATAAAGCTGCCCGTTCTGGCCGGGGGAGTCACCTTGGAAACAACGTCCCACGTAATGAACCAAGACACAACTTACAACGCAATCATAGGACAACCGTCGATACACGCCATGAGATCCATCCCGTCTAGCCTGTATCAAGTAATCAAATTCCAAACACCATGGGGGATATTCAGCATCCGAGGCGAACAACGCACAGGCCAAGAATGCTACCGCATCGCCCAAGATTGCCCATTCACTCAATAGCTTAAAGAAACAAACTCAGAAGCATAGCAATTATCAAGGTCAGGTTCTGAGCCCAGCGATCGGAAAGATGTTATCCAGGACCCCGACATTGTGGAAGCAGCAGGGTCGACAATAGAAGACCTTGGTCCCGTCCAATTAGACAACAACAATAGCAGCAAAAAGGCTTATATAGGCCATAAGCTCTCTGAGCCAGGTATATTTCATAAATTTCTTATTGATAATGCCGATCTGTTTGCTTTTTCCATGCAGATATGCCAGGATTTCCAAAAGACATTGCCAAACACAAGTTAAACGTCGATCCCTTCTACCCCCAGTACAACAAGTGAGAAGAAAATTTAACGCCGCAATCAATGAGGCCGTCAGCGAAGAAGTGGATAAATTACTCGCTAACGGCTCTATCCGAGAATCAAAGTATCCTCAATGGGTCGCCAATGTAGTCATGGTAAAAAAGAAAAACGGGAAGTGGCAAATGTGTGTAGATTTCACGGACCTAAACAAGGCCTGCCCGAAAGACTCCTTTCCCTTGCCTCATATCGATCGGCTGATTGAGACAACAATAGGGCACGAATTGTTGAGCTTCCTGGATGCCTATTCAGGTTACAACCAAATCCTCATGGAGGAAGAGGACTAGGAGAAGACTACCTTCCTCACCAATCAAGGAACATAGTGTTATCAGATCATGCCATTTGGTTTAAAGAGCAGGGGCGACTTATCAAAGATTGGTAACCAAAATGTTCAAGGACCAACTCGGCAAAAATATGGAAGTTTACATAGATGATATATTGGTCAAGTCAAAAAGGAAGGAAGATCATGTCGATCACCTGAAAGAAGCCTTCGGAATACTGAGGCTATACGGGATGAAGCTGAACCCCGAAAAATGCGCCTTCGGCGTAACTTCAGGCAAGTTCCTCGGTTTCTTGGTGTCACAAAGGGGAATCGAAGTCAACCTCGACCAAATCAAGGCCATTGAGGGAATACCTGAAATGTTAACTAGCAAGAAACAGGTGCAAAAATTGACGGGCCGCATAGCTGCCCTATCGAGGTTCATCTCATGATCCCCCGACAGATGTCACAAGTTCTTTAACGTGCTTAAAAAGGACAACGGGGTACAATGGAATGAAGAATGCATAAAAGGTTTAAAAGAACTGAAGCATATTTGTTATCTCCCCCACTACTCGCCAAGGCAGAACCCGGCGAACGCCTCCTTATATATTTGGCCGTATCGGAGGTCGCAGTAAGCGCAGTTTTGGTCCGCGAAGATAAAGTTACACAATCTCCAATCTATTACATTAGCAAAACTCTTGTCGATGCCGAAACGAGGTACCCTCACCTCGAAAAATTGGCCTTGGCATAGTTATAGCTTCACGAAAGCTTAGGCCATATTTTCAATGCCACCCTATATCGGTGGTACGACCTTTCTCCTACGAGGTATCTTGCATAAACCCGAACTATCGGGGAGATTGGCCAAATGGGCCATAGAGCTGAGCGAACATGATATAACATATCAGCTGCGAACAACAATAAAATTACAGGTACTCGCCGACTTCGTCGCCGATTTTAGTGCCAAAATATTGACTAAGGTTGAACAAGAAACTTCTCGCACCACACCCAGTCTACCCGACATATGGGTCCTATATACTGACGGCGCATCCAACACGCCAAGATTAGGACTGGGACTCGTACTCGAGGTCCCAACAGGCGAAGTCATTTGCCAGTCCATACGGTGTCCCAATATTACTAACAATGAGGCCGAGTATGAGGCCTTAATTGCAGGATTAAAGCTAGCTCTCAAATATGGAGCACGGCGAGTCGTCCTTAGATGTGACTCACAGCTCGTCGTCAACCAAGTCACAGGGACTTTCCAAATCAAAGAGCAGAGGCTACAAAGGTACCAGGCAGAAATTCATAAACTGCTACCAGAATTCGACGAATGTCGACTCGACCAGATACCTCGAGCACAAAACATCGAAGCAGATGTCCAACAAAAAACATCACGAAGGAAAATGTGGTCACCCTCCTCCATTCATCGATAGACCAACTCGAGGTACACTCTGTAAATTTGACTTGGGACTGGTGCAATCGTATGATAACATATTTGCAGTAAGGAGCACTCCGAGCAGACAAAAAAGAAGCCAAAAAGCTTCGAATGCAGGCGGCCAGGTACAACCTCATAAATCACGAGTTATACAAAAGAACGTTTGGAGGCCCTTTAGCGAAATGCCAAGGCTGAAGCAAACGAAGCGCGTACTCAAGTAAGTACACGAAGGCCACTGCGGTGCCCATACTGGCAATCGGGCCCTCGTTAGATGCCTCATTTGAGCAGGATATTATTGGCCCACAATGAAGAAGAAAGACGCCGACTATGTCAAGAAATGCGAATAGTGCCAAAAGTATGCCCCTATGATACACTAAGCGGGCGAGCACCTCCATTCTGTTGCATCACCATTGCCGTTCATCAAATGGGGAATGGATATCGTTGGACCCCTCCCAGCAGGGCGAGGTAATGTATGCGTTCTTTTAGTTTTAACTGACTATTTCTCCAAATGGGTAGAAACAGGTGCGCTCACCCAAATACACGAACAGGAAGTTATCACATTCATATGGAGAAACATCATATGCTGCTTTAGCATCCCAAAAGAAATCAGCAGTGACAATGGACCCCAGTTCACCGGAAGGAAGACCGCCGAGTTCTTCGAAAAATAGCTCATCAAGCGAATACTTTCCACGCCATATCACCCTGCCGGTAATGGTTAGGCCGAGTCCTCCAACAAAAGAATACTGAATATCTTGAAGAAAAAACTTGAAGATGCCGAGGGACTATGGCCGAAGTTACTCCTAGAGGTACGGTGGGAATACCGCACCATACCGAAAACAAGCACAGGAGAAATGCCATACTCACTAGTCTACGGGACTGACGCCATGATACCGGTTGAGGTCGGCGAACCCAATATGAGGTACTCCAATGAAAGTGGGCCGCGCAATGACGAAAACAAAAACAGGACCTCGACGAATAAGAGGAGCGAAGAGACATGGCTTACATAAGAATGGTAGCCCAAAAGCAACAAGCAGAACAGTACTACAACAAAAAAGCCAAAGTTCGACCGCTCAAAGTCGGAGACTATGTTCTCAAGGCTAAAACACAAGCGAGCAAAGATTCGAGAGAAGGAAAACTAAGAACCAACTGGGACGGGCCGTATAAGATCACATCAGCAACCAATAAAGGATCTTTTCAACTAGAAACTATGGAGGGAAAACTACTACAAAACAATTGGAACGTCGCCTATCTCAAATACTTCAGTTTTTGAAAATAGATGCCCTCCGCATCATACTCTTTTTCCCTCATCTGAGTTTTGTCCCAATTGGGTTTTCTCGGAGAGGTTTTTAATAAGGCGACAAAGGGGACGTCTCAAAGTTCAAGTATAATTCATCGCCCCGCCTGCCGACTGCTTCTCCAGGCCGAACGAGGAAGGCACTGGATACATGGAAACTTCTCCAATATATGTATGAAATGAAGGACATATGTAATATTCTCCAATGAATGAAATAAAGTAGCATTTTTACTCTCTACCAAGATATTCTCCAATGAATGAAATAAAGCAGCATTTTTACTCTCCACCAAGATATTCTCCAATGAATGAAATAAAGCAGCATTTACTCTTCACCAAGTCTTTTCACACCTCACATTCGACCTTGCTCGAATTAACACATTTGACCTCGCTCAAATTATTCTACATTCGACCTCGCTCGAATCGTTTAACATTTGACCTAGCTCGAATTAACACATTTGACCTCGCTCCAATTGTTCTACATTTGACCTCGCTCAAATTATTTTACATTCGACCTTGCTCGAATTAACACATTTGACCTCGCTCAAATTGTTCCACATTTGACCTTGCTCGAATCATTCTACATTCGACATTGCTCGAATTAACACATTTGACCTCGCTCAAATTGTTCCACATTCGACCTCGCTCGAATCGTTTAACATTCGACCTTGCTTGAATTAACACATTTGACCTCGCTCAAATTGTTCCACATTCGACCTTGCTCGAATTGTTTCACATTCAACCTCGCTCGAATCGTTTAACACTCGACCTTGCTCGAATCATTTTACATTTGACCTCGCTCGAATCGTTTAACATTCGACCTCGCTCGAATTATTTTACATTAGACCTCGCTCAAAATGTTTCACATTCGACCTTGATCGAATTATTTTACGTTCGACCTTGCTCGAATTACTTTGCATGCAACTCCGCTCGAAGTCTCTAATGTCCGACCACGTCGAACATCAATCTTATAAAAGTTAGGGGCTTTCCCACATAAAAAAGAAGAGAGAAAGCGTAAATAAAGAAGCACATAGAAAAAAAGGGGGAGGGACTGTTCCATTACAACTGTCAAGTTACAATACTTTTTACAAAGGGCCCAAAGACGCCCTCACAAAAAAAACAAAACATAAGAAATCTAAGTATGAAGGCTTTATGCCGCGTCATCCCCATAGGCATACTTATCATTATACCAAGAATCGGAGGCAAGCCTATCCGTATCATCATCAACGTTGTCCCCACCAGGCGTATCAGGAGCATAATCGCAAGCTTCACGGGCCGCATGTGCCTTAGCACGGACGCTCTCAAGTTTTGCTTCGGAAATCTTCCCGTCAGTTTTCAAAGACCTATATACGTCAAGCTGAGCTTCGGCGTGAACCCATATCTCATACAACTCCCGCGGCACACCGGGATCGGCGAAAGTATGAGACGTAGACGGATGTGATTGCCGTAGCATCTCCTCAGCTTTCAAGGTAACGACCTGCTCATTCAATCCGGATAACTCTGCCTCCAAATTCTGGATCTGTTCCTCTAACCTCGCCACCATAAGCGCCGATGTCTCCACCTCGCTCTCCCGCTCGGACCTGCAAATGTGGAGAGCGTCTTCCAAGGCCGCCGCTTCAGCCGCAACGGCCATTCTGTGTTTCTCGGTACGAGCCAACTCTTCGACCTTGGCGCTCAACTCATCGCCTGCAGCGCCAGTGTTCTCTGAAGCCGCACACAAGGGGGCAAAGGACGGCACCACCCGTTCTGAGTTGGCTAAAAGGTCGTAACCCACGGGGATGATTACGTGCCAGTTGGGACCCTTCGTCCTTACCTCCACGCGAGTGTGTCTCTCCAAGAAGGCCCGTATCTCTTCAAGGTCGAGGTCCGAACTAGAACCATCATCCCCCGCAGGTACCGTCCCATCTTCCCCGGCCGCCGATGATGCTCCACCTTCCGCGGTCCTTACAAGTTCCTCGCCTTCATGTGGCTCCTTGGCCCTAGAGGACCTCCTTTCCCTTATGACATCCACCATAAAAATGGCCCCTACGTCTTGTGCAAATGCAGGCGCCACTTCCGAAGCAGTGAGTTTCTTCGGTTCAATACCAGTGACGACGACCTTCCCAAGCTCCACCCTTCGCCTCTTTCTCGATGGCCACTCCTCTCCATTGGATGACTCATCTACAAGATGGTAGATAGGTCGGGAAGAGATCTCGTCCCGCATAGCAATATTCTGAGGGGCGGAATCCTTCGTCGACAGAGCTTGGGTACGACCCCCTCGAACGGACTCGGCCAAAGTAAATTGCATCCATGCCGATGCGATAGCCTGGCAAAATGCCGGCACTGGAGCTTTCTTCTTGGAAACCCGCCGACCTAGACATCAAAAGGAGATCGTGTCAACGAGCAATGGTAAACGACAGAGAGCTGAAGCAAAGTAACACTTATCAGACGGGACCTTCGGTTCAAAGCGCTTGTAAAAGACCGCCCAATCACGAATCCTCGCCTTGTAAGGCAGCACGCGAGCCACCCAATCTTCAATGTCGAGGACAAGGGAGGGTGCACGTCTTTCAACTGAAAAACAAAGAGACCGTAAATGAGCCGAAAACAAAGGGGCGAAAAAAGACAACGAGCGTATGACAAAAACTTACGATATGGTTCCACTGCTTAGGAAACCCAGTCGGGTCCGCCACCAAGTGCTCGATCTTGATAAAAAAGTACTTATTCCAGAACTTATGATTCGTCCTGTCGTCCATTCCGACTATCAGCCCTCTGGTCCTGCGATGCCGTAGGTGTATTATAGTACCTCTATAAAAACTTGGTGAAAATCAATTCTGCGTGCTTCGTCAGCATCAAAAAAACTTTACATAAATAAGGAGAGAGTTGTGCCGGGCAGACTTTATAAAACCGGCAAAATTCCTCCGCTAGCGAAAAAAGGGGAAGAGTGTAACCGATCAAGAACGGGTAGACATAGAAGGCACAATACCCAGGCGATGGACCTCCACGATGTCGCCTCCAACCGAAATTATCTCGACACGGGAGGGGGGGGGGAATGCGATATTTTGATCTAAGCTCTGCTATATGAGACGGACCAGTTTCGGAGATCACCTGAGCGGGAGCAGGAGCAGGTTCCTTGGGAAAATTATTTCTATACAAAGGGTTTCTGGGAACTATCTCCTCCGCCGTCGGAAAGGTCTCGTCTTCATCACCCATAAATTCCTCACCACCGAGAGGAGGAGCCAACGATAACGGATTAGCGTCGGAAACTTCATTGTGAATGCGGAGAGTTTGTGACATGTTTCGACAGTGGAATGTGTTCTATCAAAGTCAAAGAAGAAGATAAAAATTTGGTAAAGAGGAGAGGAATGGAATCAGAAAAGACGAAATCAAGAGCAGAAATTGGCAAAGAAGATCAAAGAAGAATAGTGCTCATGCAAGGTGAAGGATGGTGAAAACTTCTGAAAAATGAAACCCCCATCTATTTATAGGGCTGGGTGGCACGAGAATCGAAGCAAAGGATTGTCAATGCCACCAAAACCAAAGCGGTAGGCACACAGACGCTGTCTCGGGAAGATACGTAATGATGACGCGCGTGGCCATGACGTCACACCCTAGTAGCTACACTAATCACGACTTCAATGGTTGCGCCGTTCTCTCCACCTCGACCGACCCGACTTATTCAACATCACCAAATTTTTCCAAAATGGGGGCGAATCAGGTCCGCTTATCAAGGGCGTGCAGGACCACGACCTCAACAAGCGGAGGGACTAACTGTATTGGTCTAAATTTGGCGACTACGCAGTAAGAGATAAGTGAGATCAAGGACGGGGTCGACCGCGGTGTAATAACTAAAGGCTGCTCTCGAGAGGGCTGATGAGAAAGACGGGCAGTTGAGATGAAGAAATAACAATAGCATAGGTTCAGATACGGATACAAGGAATATTCCTTTGGATATTCCTTAATTTGTACTTTTTAGGATTTTTGGAAAATATCCCCTATAAATAGGAGGAGATAGAGAACAAAAAGGGGGATCTTCACTTTATGAGAAAAATACATTTTAAAAGGTTGACCTGAGAGAATATACAACAGTTGTCTTGCCATTGATTATCCTATTCAAGCATACGATTTTACTTCTCTATTCACAAGATCATATCCAAAGATCCTTCAGCCCTCTTTATTTCTCTTTTCTCCACGTTGCTATCAAAGAAAAGAATCATTCAAGTCTTACAATAATTAGGTTTTTCACTACATTCGTTGTCATCATCTACATTTATTGCACATTTACGTTATTGCATTTACGAGCATTTAATCAGTACAAACACACTGATTAATATTTTTTATCTTAACCGGATTTGCATATCATTCGGTCAAGATTTTATTATTCTTAACTAAGATTCACCCTTCATTTTATCATTAATTGATTTAACTAAAAGGTTCAATACTTTTTGGTCAAACAGAAACAACTTTTCCAAGAATCAGGGGCGACTCAAGTATATGCGGGGCCTAACGCCAAAGTTTAATATGATGCCTAAATTTTTAAAAGAAAGTTATAAGATATGTTTTTATTTGAAGTTTATTCTTCTAAATTTTTGAGATACAAAGTTGTTGGTAATCTTTTTTATAATCGGTTTTCTCTAATAATTTCTTTTCAATTGATAATATAGCCAATTCATTTAATCATTTTTGGGATATTGTTGACCTTAGATAAAAATTTATAGAGCAATAAAAATATAGAACTATCGGAAGTTTAAAAGTATTATTGAACACAAAGAGAAAGATAAAAATGTAGGGGTTTCTGAAATATGAAGAGATTTGAAAGATTGACTTGGACAAATAAAAAATGAAGAGTAAAATTTTTACACGTTATCTAATGAAGGAGTAAGAAGTGAAAAAATGAAACATTGGAAAAATTATTCATTTACCCATTTTTAAGTAAGGGAAATTATTACTTTATTTATATATCTAAGAGCTTTCTTTTCTTTTATATTAAAAACTCTACTTTTGTATTAAAAGTACTAAATATTATTTTTTAAATACCTATAAACTTATTATTTATAAAAAATGGGGGCTCTCAAATTTGAGGGCCTAAGGCACAAGCCTTACTACTCATATAGCAGTAGAGCTGGCCTTGCCAAGAATATTTAAAGATTCTTTTAGTGTAATTAATCTCGGGATCCCTTGTAACGAAAACAAAAAAAAAAATCAATTAAATACACAATTAAATAATTCTGAATTTTATCTCGAGATTATTATTGCTTATCCCACGAAGCAAATTAATGTTCATTAATAAGAAATTTTTATAAATATTATAATATGCTTAAGATTACAAATTTTAATAGTTTTATAGATATGCAAATTATATCATGTTTAAGATATTTAAAAAGTTTTTGATTTTCTTAAATTTAATATCGAGTCAAGCTGCGTAGCATAAATGGCATGGATGGACTAATGTTCAGTCAAACTTTTGACCTTGACAGCTATTAATATGTTTTATACCCAAAATTCACTAATTATTTAGTACAAAATAGATGCAACATGATCCCTATCGTTTCTTATGTATTTGTCTTTCTATAATCCTAAATGGTACCCAATAAGGATGGTAAGAAGAAGGTGGGAAACGACCCCACAAGTTGTCCCAAAGAAGAAATCACACGTGTTCAACACACAAACACAGACAAATTAAATCTTGAACTTATGTTGAAACTAACCTAGTTGATTGCCTCGTAAAGTAGCTAGGTCCCAGTAGTACTTTTGCCCTTTTAAGAATCAAGAATATATGCCCAGCCTGTCTCCTGCTAACACAGTCCGTGTTCGTGTCTAAACCGTAAGCTTTCTTTCCTATGCAACACTTCACTTATCATATCACTAAAAATAGCTTTTCGTAATGTTATTTATTGACTCAAAAGGAAACCTTAAACTGAATAATCTACTCTCAAACTTTCTTCTGTACACTTCCAACTTCTAAGAGTACGTACTCTACACTGATCAAGAATGGATATTTTTGGAAACTACAATTTCGACACACTAATTCCTACACAGTCAACTTCTTTGTTGCCAGCTGAATCTTCAACTTCGTCTGATAGTTGCAGCTCAGGGACACTTAATTATTCTGATGAATAAGTGATGTTAGCTTCGAACTATCCAAAGAAACGGCAGGTAGGAAGAAGATTCGTGAAACTCGACATCCAGTATACAGGGGAATAAGGAGGAGGAATCGGAATAAGTGGGTTTGTGAAGTAAAAGAACCCAATAAAAAATCAAGAATCTGGCTTGGCACATTTCCAACTGCAGTAATGGCCGCTCGAGCTCATGACGTAGCGGCTATAGCTCTAAGAGGCCGGTCTGCTTGTTTGAACTTTGCTGACTCGGCTTGGAGGCTACCCATCCCAGCTTCAGCGGCCGCCAAGGATATCCAGAAGGCGGCCGCTCAAGCCGCCGAAGCATTTCGCCCAGTAGAATCAGATGGAGAAAACTCTAGGGAAATTATTGTTGACCAAGTCATACAAGAGGTGGTGGTAGAATTGCCTGATAATGGACGAGGAGGCGCTTTTCTGCATGCCGAGATTACTTGCGAATATGGCCGAAGGGCTAATGCTACCTCCACCTCAATGTATTATAGACGGATATGGCATGGAGGCTGATCATGCTGACATGTCTTTGTGGAGCTATTGATCAATTTAATTAGAAAATATGTGTAGTGACTTTAATTTGAGTAGTTTAGTTCCCTATAAGCACACTCAAAATGCAATGGGAAATAGAGTATGCCAAACCTTTTTTTTGACACGATATTGTACGCATCACTAGTAGAATCGTCATTAATTTGTCACACTAGGAATTACTTGATAATCTTTATCAATTACTTGATAAATGGCAACTGTAACCACCCGGTAGGTCGTTTCGAGAATTGTAGCCCTGTTCCTCCCATTTTCTGCTTCTTTTGTTATCTACAGTTGTATTATGACTTATCGAGTTAGTTGGTTCATGTGCGGAGTGATTTCAGAATGAATTGAGACACTTAGTCTCTTACTTGAAAGCTTAAGTTGGAAAAGTTGACCGGATGTTTAACCAAAAAAGACCAGATGTTGACTTATGTGTAAACGACCTCGGATTTGAATTTTGATGGTTCCGTTAGCTTCGTTAGTGATTTTGGATTTAGGAGCGCGTCGAGATTGTGTTTTGGAGGTCTATAGTAGAAGTAGGCTTGAAATGCCCAAAGTTGAAATTTTGGAAAGTTTGACTGGGAGTGGACTTTTTGATATCGGGGTCGGATTGAATTTTCGGAAGTTGGAGTCTATTTGTGGTGTCATTTATGACTTGTGTGCAAAATTTGAGGTCAATCGGACATAATTTCATAGGCTTTGACGTCGTTCGTAGAATTTGGAAATTTCAAAGTTCATATGGCTTGAATTCGCGTGTAATTCGTGTTTTTGATATTGTTTAAGGTGATTTGAGGATCTGACTAAGTTTGTATGATGTTTTGGACAGGATGGTATGTTTGGTTGAGGTCCCGGGGGCCTCGGGTGAGTTTCGGGTGGTTAACAGATCATTTTTGGCCTTTGAGTTATAGCTGGTGTCTGCTGCTGTATTTCTTGTGGTTTCCTTAAACGCGATCGCATGAGTTCATCCACGATCGCGTAAGCTTATTTGGGGCAGAGGTGATATTGTTCTACGCGGTCTCATAGCAAGGAACGCGATCGTGTAGGTATGCTAAGCTGTGCTTCGCAAACGTGTGGCTAAGGCCGCGTTCCCGTAGAAGTAATTGAGCAGAACAAGAGGTGAGGCAATTGCTCTACGCGATCGCGTGAGGCAGGAAGCGCTCGCTTAGGTTTGAGTGGCAGTGATCCACGATCGCGTGGGTGATTCCGCATTCGTGTAGGGTAAAAGTGTGGGGCAGCATAGTTGTGCTTCGCAATCGCGAGGAATTTTCCGCGATCGCGATGAAGGAAATCTGGGCAGACAATATTAATTCCAAAAACATGGGTTTGAACCCATTTTTTCATAGTTTGAGCTAGAGACCACGGATTTGGGCGATCCTTGAAGGGATTTTCGTGGAGTTGTAAGTGATTCTTACTTGGTTTTGGTTAAATCCCATGATTATATCTGTAATTTTGTCATCTATATGTAATTTGGGGTGAGAAATTGGGTAAAAATAGGAACAACTCTTCGAGTTAGGATTTTTAGGGTTTGAATGGGATTTTGTTATCGGATTTGAGTAAATTTGGTATGGTTAGACTCGTGAGTAAATGTGCTTTCGGATTTTGTGGCTTTTGACGGATTTTGAGACGTGGGCCCAGGGGCCGGGTTTGGGCCGATTTCAAAATTTTGGCTATGATTTAGTAGTTTTCTTGTGGAATTCATCCCTTTAGCCTATATTAATTGTATTGTGCTACTTGTGGCTAGATTCGGGACATTCAAAGCCGACTCGCGAGGCAAGGGCATTTTGGAGTAGCGTTTTGCTCGGATTGAGGTATGTATAGTTTTAAATATGGTCATGAGGGTATGAAACCCCGGATGTTGTGCTATGTGATTATTTTGGAGGTGACACGCATACTAGGTGACAGACGTGTGGGCATGCACCGTGGGAATCGTGACTTGGTCCATCTCGTGTGCTATTAGCTATATGTTTTTCTTAGTGTTATAGAGATTGTATTGAAATCCAAGTTAGAAATCATGCTTTGGCTATATGAAGTCACCCGCAGAGGTCGTGTACTTGCTGAATTAACTGCTATTTGATGTCTTGTACTTAGTCATGATTTTATTTTGCGTATCATACCTCCATCTCTTCTTTTTCCTTGTTAATACATGTTATTATCTCTGGTTAGGCTGATTTATGTGATTTCTGAGAGCCCGAGAGACTAGGGAGGTTGATGACTGAGTGAGGCCGAGGGCCTGAGGGTGAGGTATTGATACTGTAGCATGTGAGTTGTCCGTGCGGATCCTGATATGATACTGTAGCGCATGAGTTGTCCATGCGGATCTTGATATGATATTATAGCACGTGAGTTTTCCGTCCAGCACGTGAGTTGTCCGTGCGGATTATAGCGCTTAGGCTGTAGGAGCCCCTCCGGAGTCGGTACACCCCCAGTGAGCGCAGGTACCTATTGAGTGTGAGTACTGAGGGCCGAGAGCCGAGTGATTGAGCTGTTGAGATGAATTGAGTGACCGTTGCCCCAATAGGTTGTACTTGCTTTCATTTTTGTTGCACATAGTTGCTATCTATCACTGTTGTGAAATTTCTGAAAGATTTTATGTCCGTTTTACTTGAACTCGAAACTGTATAAAACTGATTTGACTTAAACTGTCGGATTTGAAAGCAATGCCTATTCTTTACTGAAATTACTGAAAATGAACTATAACTGTGTAGCTCGTCACTATCTTCAATTCCTTATTTATTATTGTTACTTACTGAGTTGGATGTACTCACGTTACTCCCTACATCTCGTGTGCAGATCAAGGTGTTTCCGGACACGGTGGACGTTGATCTCATGCGCGGTTGAGTATTAGAGACTTATGAGGTAGTTGCTGGTGTTCGCAGTCCTTGTCTCTCCTTTCTTGTTATATTTTCTTTCCTGTATTGGCATTTTGGCACAGATTGTTGTAGACTGTTTCTAGACTGGTTGTTAAGATGCTCATGACTTAGTGATACCCCGATGTCGTGCTATTTTTCCGCACTTATGTTTTGGGTTTACCCCGTTTTTATGAAAAACTCTGGTTATTGTATATGTCTTAATTCATTTCTGTTAAATGTTGAAAGTATTTTGAAAATATTGTCTTGCCTAGTACTACGATAGGCACCATCACGACGGGTTAGGTTTTGGGTCGTCACAACAACAAATTACTTGGTTTTACTCCTATTGACAGATTCTTTTTGCATATTATACCTATATGTTATTTTTATTTTTTTTAAGAACTTATACTCTCTCTAATCCCAAGTTAAATGATTCAATTGAGTAGAAAGGTATTAAGAGCTATCCAGATCTGCCTAGTCCCGCCCTAAAACAAGTTGTGATGACGTTGAAGTTTAGGATAATAAATATAAATTGAATATAAGAATTGAGAATTAAATATGATAAAGACCATATTTTCTCTTGTGACTATTATTTGATATTTTATGATGTTCACATAATTCGATGTTATTAAATTTCACATAAAAATTTTAAGATTTTAATATGGTTAATATTGGAGTATATAACAAAACCAACTAGCATATCATATAAAACAAAATATACTTGTAAGTTTCAACAGAATTTAAATAAATATGTAATTAATTTTCATTAGATTTGTATATCTAACAATATCAAATTTAAACAATATGTTTGTTGTCACGACCCGGATTTCGCACCATCGGGATCGTGATGGCGCCTAACTATTAGAATGATATGCAAGCCAACAGATAAAGATCTACACGCTAATCACTATCCAAAACCGTAAATAACAATAACTTAAACCAAAACAAGTAAGAAGNATACTCGTCACCTCACCTATACGTCGTACTCAACAACTAAACGCATAACAAATAAGGCATCAATACCTAATCCCTCAAGCTAAGGTTAGCCACAACACTTACCTAGATTCCACGGTCGAACTCAAGCCTCAATCACCGCTTTTCCCTTAGTTTCCACCTCCGAACCACTCGTATCTAATCATAATTAAATTAATAATATAAATTGTCGCTAAAGAAATCAATTCCAATGCATAATTACAAGTTTTCCAACAATTCCCCAAAAAGTCGAAAACGGACCCCGGGCCTACTTGGTCAAAACTCGAGGTTCGGACCAAAACCCGTTCACCCATTCACCCACGAGCCCAAATATGTAATTAGTTTCGGATTCCGACCCCAAATCGAGGTCTAAATTCCCAAATTCACAAAACTCCCAATTCTTCCTAAAATCCCTAATTCTACCATGAAAGAACAAGATTTAGGGCTAAAAATCTAATGGGTGTTGATGGAAATTGAAGGAAATGAGTTGAAGAACACAAACCTATGAATTGATGTTGAAATCCCTCTTCAAAATCGCTCCTAGGTGCAGTTTTTATGAAAGGGTTGTGAGTTTTTGATTAAATCCCGATTCCGGTTCTATTTTTAAAAGACTGGACAAGCCTTCTCCGCGTTCGCGAGAAGCCTGTCGCGTTCTCGATATGCAGCAGCCAAAGGCCTTTGCGTTCGTGAGATACCTATCACGTTCGCGAAGGCATTCTCCCCACCAGCCTCCGCGTTCGCGAGCCTGGTGTCGCGTTCGCGATGATCAACTTTCCCCTCCCAAGTCCCATGATTCGCGTTCGCGATAGACGGGTCGCGTTCGCGAAGGGTAAAGCCCTCGCTGCTCCGTGTTCGCGACCTGTCCTTCGCGTTCACGAAGAAGAAAATATCCCTGCCCACATTCTACCTTTCGCGTTTGCAAGACTACCTACGCGAACTTGAAGAAGGGCATATCAGAACAATTGTTGCAGCAAAATTACCATATTTTCTAAGTTTAATACATCCCGTAGCCTATCCAAAACTCACCCGAGCCCTCAGGGCTCCAAACCAAACATGCAAATAAGTCTAAAAACATCATACGGACTTGCTCGCGCAATCAAATCGCCAAAATAACACCTAGAACTACGAAGTTAGCATCAAATTACATGAAATTTTCAAGAAAGTTCAAAAGTTCTATTTTCTCCACCGAAGGTATGAATTACGTTAAATCAGTCCCGATTCTCACCAAATTTCACATATAAGGTATGAATATCATAACGGACCTATACCGGGCTCCGGAACCATAATACGGACCCGGTATCAACAAAATTAACTATTAAACAAATTCTTAAAACCTTTATATTTCCAGTTTAACAAGTTTCATCAAAAATTCATTTCTCGGGCTAGGGACCTCGGAATTCGATTCCGGGCTTACGCCCCGGTCCCATATTTTTCTACGGACCCTCTGGGACCATCAAAATGCGGGTCCGAGTCCGTTTACTCAAAATGTTGACTAAAGTCTACTAAAATCAACTTTTAAAGTCAAAACTTAATATTTTCATAAATTTTCACGTAGAGGCTTTCCGGAAACGCGCGTGGATTGTGCACGCAAATCGAGGAGAAGGAAAATAAGGTATTGAAGGCCTCGGAACCCCGAATTAGGTTCTAACACACGAGATGGCCTTTCGGGTCATCACATTCTCCACCTCTAAAACAACTGTTCGTCCTGAACGGACATAGAAAAGTACCCGAGCTAGTGAAAAGATGGGGATATCTGCTCCGCATGTCGGACTCGGACTCGCAGGTAGCTGCCTCAATAGGCTGACCTCTCCACTGCACACGAATCGAAGGATAACTCTTCGATCTCAACTGACGAACCTGCCGGTCTAGAGTAGCTATCGGCTCCTCCTCGTAGGTCAAATCCTTCTCCAGCTGGACTATGCTGAAATCTAACATGTGGGATGCATCACCGTGATACTTCCAAAGCATGGGCACATGAAACACTGGATGTACTACTGATAAGCCTGGTGGCAACGTAAGTCTGTAGGCCATCTCTCCCACTCGATCAAGGATCTCAAAAGGCCCGATGAACCTAGGGCTTAACTTGCCCTTCTTCCCAAATCGCATCACACCCTTCATGGGTGACACCCGAAGCAACAGTCTCTCTCCGACAATGAATGCCACATCACGAACCTTACGGTCGGCATAACTCTTTTGCCTGGACTTAGCTGTACGAAGTCTATCCTAAATGATCTTAACCTTATCCAAGGCATCCTGTACCAACTCTGTACCCAATAACCGAGCCTCTCCCGGCTTAAACCATCCAACCGGCGACCGACACCTTCTACCATACAATGCCTCATAGGGAGCCATCTGGATGCTCGACTGATAACTGTTGTTGTAGGCAAACTCCGCTAACGGCAAGAACTCATCCTAAGAACCTCCAAAGTCAATAACACAGGCGTAGAGCATATCCTCCAAAATTTGAGTAGTATGCTCGGACTGTCCGTCCGTCTGAGGATGAAATGCTGTGCTCAACTTGACCCGCGTACCCAACTCACGTTGTACTGCCCTCCAAAAATGCGAGGTAAATTGCGTGCTTCGATCAGAAATGATAGAAACATGCACACCATGAAGACGAATGATCTCGCAGATATAAATATCTGCCAATCGCTCCGAAGAATAGGAAACTGCCACAGGAATGAAATGCGCTGACTTAGTCAGCCTATCCACAATAACCCATACTGCGTCGAACTTCCTCTGAGTCCGTTGGAGTCCAACAATGAAGTCCATAGTGATACGCTCCCACTTCCACTCAGGAATCCCAATCTTCTGAAGGAAACCACCAGGTCTCTTATGCTCGTACTTTACTTCCGGACAATTCAAACACCGAGCTACATATGCAGCAATATCCTTCTTCATCCTCCTCCACCAATAATGCTGCCGCAAGTCCTGATACATCTTAGCGGCGCCCGGATGAATAGAATATCGGGAACTGTGGGCCTCCTCTAGAATCAACTCGCGAATCCCATCCACATTAGGCACACAAACACGACCCTGCATCCTCAAAACTCCATCATCTCCAACTGTAACCTGCTTGGCATCCGCACCATNGAATTAAATATGATAAAGACCATGTTTTCTCTTGTGACTATTATTTGATATTTTATGATGTTCACATAATTCGATGTTATTAAATTTCACATAAAAAATTTAAGATTTTAATATGGTTAATATTGGAGTATATAACAAAACGAACTAGCATATCATATAAAACAAAATATACTTGTAAGTTTCAACAGAATTTAAATAAGTATGTAATTAATTTTCATTAGATTTGTATATCTAACAATATCAAATTTAAACAATATGTTTGTTGTCACGACCCGGATTTCGCACCATCGGGATCGTGATGGCGCCTAACTATTAGAATGCTATGCAAGCCAACAGATAAAGATCTACACGCTAATCACTATCCAAAACCGTAAATAACAATAACTTAAACCAAAACAAGTAAGAAGTGCGGAAATTTTATAACAATCTAAACACTAATACACGACTACCCAAAGATCTGGTGTCACAATCCATGAACTTCTAAGAGTCACTACAAATACTAGTTTAAAGGAAATACAGCTGTTCTCGAAAGTAAAAGAAAACAGGGAAACTAGGATAACTAGAAGGGGACTCCAGGGTCTGCGAACGCCGCCAGATCTACCTTGGGTCTCCTGTGGGCTGAAGGCAGCAACCCAACTCTGATCAATGCGGTCCAGTATTGGAATCTGCACAGAAAGTGCAGAGTGCAGTATCAATACAACCGATCCTATGTACTGGTAAGTGCCGAGCCTAACCTCGGCGAAGTAGTGACGAGGCTAGGACACAACAGTAACATGAACCTGTGCAGTTAAATCAAATACAGAAAATAACGACAATTGGAAATTAAGCAGATAATAACGGGAAGGGGGAAAACATGCTTGGGGGAAACAATAAATCCTAACACAGAACAATAAAGTGACACAATAAATAACATGCTCTTACACCAACGAAAGTAATAACATAGCAAACCAGTGCACGACATCAACCTTCGTGCATTAACTCTCTCATAATATGGCGTGGCATCACCCTTCGTGCATTAACACCCTCAGAATACGGCACAGCATCACCCTTCGTGCTTTATCACTCACTCAGAAAAAATTACACGACACCACCCTTCGTGCTTTACACTCTTCCTCACCCAAATAAAATAGAACAATAACAACCCAGCATGGGAATCATCAATAACCAACCTCTTTTCAACATTTAACTTTACAATATAAATCTCAACTTGAGTCAATACTCAATCCATATCCAATACCAGGTAACATGATAAGATTTGTTTAACATGAAGAGTAACCAGTTTAAGCATGAAACAGTACGAATAAAGAATACAACAGTTACAAGTATAAAATTCACTCGCATGCTATGACCCGACAACAACGTATAGATACTCGTCACCTCACCTATACGTCGTACTCAACAACTAAACGCATAACAAATAAGGCATCAATACCTAATCCCTCAAGCTAAGGTTAGCCACAACACTTACCTAGATTCCACGGTCGAACTCAAGCCTCAATCACCGCTTTTCCCTTAGTTTCCACCTCCGAACCACTCGTATCTAATCATAATTAAATTAATAATATAAATTGTTGCTAAAGAAATCAATTCCAATGCATAATTACAAGTTTTCCAACAATTCCCCAAAAAGTCAAAAATCGACCCCGGGCCTACTTGGTCAAAACTCGAGGTTCAGACCAAAATCCGTTCACCCATTCACCCACGAGCCCAAATATGTAATTAGTTTCGGATTCCGACCCCAAATCGAGGTCTAAATTCCCAAATTCGCAAAACTCCCAATTCTTCCTAAAATCCCTAATTCTACCATGAAAGAACAAGATTTAGGGCTAAAAATCTAATGGGTGTTGATGGAAATTGAAGGAGATGAGTTGAAGAACATAAACCTATGAATTGGTGTTGAAATCCCTCTTCAAAATCACTCCTAGGTGGAGTTTTTATGAAAGGGTTGTGAGTTTTTGATTAAATCCCGATTCCGGTTCTATTTTTAAAAGACTGAACAGGCCTTCTTCGCGTTCGCGAGAACAATTGCTGCAGCAAAATTACCATATTTTCTAAGTTTAATACATCCCGTAGCCTATCCAAAACTCACCCGAGCCCTCAGGGCTCCAAACCAAACATGCACATAAGTCTAAAAACATCATACGGACTTGCTCGCGCAATCAAATTGCCAAAATAACACCTAGAACTACGAAGTTAGCATCAAATTACATGAAATTTTCAAGAAAGTTCCAAAGTTCTATTTTCTCCACCGAAGGTATGAATTACGTCAAATTAGTCCTGATTCTCACCAAATTTCACAGATAAGGTATGAATATCATAACGGACCTGTACCGGGCTCCGGTACTACAATACGGACCCGGTATCAACAAAATTAACTATTAAACAAATTCTTAAAACCTTTATATTTCCAGTTTAACAATTTTCATCAAAAATTCATTTCTCGGGCTAGGGACCTCGGAATTCGATTCCGGGCTTACGCCCAGGTCCCATATTTTTCTACGGACCCTCTGAGACCATCAAAACGCGGGTCCGAGTCCGTTTACTCAAATTGTTGACCAAAGTCTACTAAAATCAACTTTTAAAGGCAAAACTTAATATTTTCTTAAATTTTCACATAGAGGCTTTCCGGAAACGCGCGTGGAATGCACACGCAAATCGAGGAGAAGGAAAATGAGGTTTTGAAGGCCTCGGAACCCTAAATTGGGTTCTAACACACGAGATGACCTTTTGGGTCATCACATTCTCCACCTCTAAAATAACTGTTCGTCCTCGAACGGACATAGAAAAGTACCCGAGCTAGTGAAAAGATGGGGATATCTGCTCCGCATGTCGGACTCGGACTCCCAGGTAGCTGCCTCAATAGGCTGACCTCTCCACTGCACACGAATCGAAGGATAACTCTTCGATCTGAACTGACGAACCTGCCGGTCTAGAATAGCTATCGGCTCCTCCTCGTAGGTCAAATCCTTCTCCAGCTGGACTGTGCTGAAATCTAACATGTGGGATGGATCACCGTGATACTTCCAAAGCATGGGCACATGAAATACTGGATGCACTACTGATAAGCCTGGTGGCAACGTGAGTCTGTAGGCGATCTCTCCCACTCGATCAAGGATCTCAAAAGGCCCGATGAACCTAGGGCTTAACTTGCCCTTCTTCCCAAATCGCATCACACCCTTCATGGGTGACACCCGAAGCAACAGTCTCTCTCCGACCATGAATGCCACATCACGAACCTTACGGCCGGCATAACTCTTTTTCCTGGACTGAGCTGTACGAAGTCTATCCTAAATGATCTTAACCTTATCCAAGGCGTCCTGTACCAACTCTGTACCCAATAACCGAGCCTCTCCTGGATTAAACCATCCAACCGGTGATCGACACCATCTACCATACAATGCCTCATAGGGAGCCATATGGATGCTCGACTGATAATTGTTGTTGTAGGCAAACTCCGCTAACGGCAAGAACTCATCCCAAGAACCTCCAAAGTCAATAACACAGGCGCAGAGCATATCCTCCAAAATCTGAGTAGTATGCTCGGACTGTCCGTTCGTCTGAGGATGAAATGCTGTGCTCAACTTGACCCGCGTACCCAACTCACGCTGTACTGCCCTCCAAAAATGCGAGGTAAACTGCGTGCCTCGATCAGAAATGATAGAAACATGCACACCATGAAGACGAATGATCTCACGGATATAAATCTCTGTCAATCGCTCCGAAGAATAGGAAACTGCCACAGGAATGAAATGCGCTGACTTAGTCAGCCTATCCAAACAATAACCCATACTGTGTCGAACTTCCTCTGAGTCCGTGGGAGTCCAACAACGAAGTCCATCGTGATACGCTCCCACTTCCACTCAGGAATCCCAATCTTCTGAAGGAAACCACCAGGTCTCTTATGCTCGTACTTTACTTTCGGACAATTAAAACATCGAGCTACATATGCAGCAATATCCTTCTTCATCCTCCTCCACCAATAATGCTGCCGCAAGTCCTGATACATCTTAGTGGCGCCCGGATGAATAGAATACCGGGAACTGTGGGCCTCCTCTAGAATCAACTCGCGAATCCCATCCACATTAGGCACACAAACACGACCCTGCATCCTCAAAACTCCATCATCTCCAACTGTAACCTGCTTGGCATCCGCACCATGTCCCTAAGGACAAGAAAATGAGGATCATCATACAGCCGCTCCCTGATACGCTCAAACAAGGAAGACCGAGTGACTGTACAAGCTAGAACACGCCTGCGCTCAGAAATATCCAACCTCACAAATTGATTGGCCAAAGACTGAACATCTAACGCAAGCAGTCTCTTACCGACTGGAATATACACAAGGCTGCCAATACTAGCTGACTTCCTGCTCAAAGCATCGGCCACCATATTGGCCTTCCCGGAATGATACAAGATGGTGATATCATAGTCTTTCAATAGCTCCAACCACCTTCTCTGCCTCAAATTGAGCTCCTTTTGTTTGAAAAAATACTGCAAACTCTTGTGATCCGTGAACACCTGACACGACACGCCATATAGATAGTGCCTCCAAATCTTCAGTGCGTGAACAATGGCTGCTAGCTCCAAGTCATGAACTGGATAATTCTTCTCGTGAATCTTCAACTGTCGTGAAGCATATGCAATAACCTTGCCACCTTGCATCAATATCGCACCAAGTCCAATACGAGATGCGTCACAATATACTGTATAGGGCCTTGAACCCGTGAGCAATACCAACACCGGCACCATAGTTAAAGCTGTCTTGAGCTTCTGAAAGCTCGCCTCACACTTGTCCGACCATCTGAACGGGGCACCCTTCTGGGTCAACCTGGTCATCGGGGCTGCTATAAATGAAAACCCCTCCATAAACCTATGGTAATAAACCGCCAAACCCAAGAAACCCCGGATCTCTGTAGCTGATGTGGGCCTAGGCCAGTCCTTGACTGCCTCAATCTTCTTAGGATCCACCTTAATACCCTCGCCGATACAACATGACCCAAGAATGCCACTGAACTCAACCAAAATTCACATTTCGAAACTTAGCATATCACTGACTATCTCTCAAAGTCTAAAGAACAATCCGAAGATGCTGCTGATGCTCCTCTCGACTACGGGAGTAGATCAAGATATCATCAATAAAAACGATCACGAAGGAATCCAAATAGGGCTTGAACACTCGGTTCATCAAATACATAAATGCTGCTAGGGCATTTGTCACTAGAAACTCATAATGCCCATACCGAGTCCGAAAAGCTGTCTTAGGGCCATCGGATGTGTCGCGCCCCCCTTTTTTCTCTCTTCCCCATCCATCGGGAAGGAGTACGGATTTCGACATTCATGGGGTGTAAAGACTCATTTCCTTTTGGGAATTGGCTATTTTGAAGAGTCGCCACCTAATGATTTTTAAGGTGCGTTAGGGCACCTATAGGGTTCAACTACAACTACATTTGATAACCAGAGATAGGGTAAGTGCTTGAAATTATCCCAAGGGAAGGTGTTAGGCACCCCTCAGGATCCACTAGTGTGGTTCTCGGCCAGATAGTTTTTTGTGAATTTGTGCAATTAGCAAGTAAACAAATAAGGCAAAAAAATTAGGGGATATTAAATTTAAATACACAAGTGTTTGAAAAAACAATAAAAGCAACGTTTTGAAAAGAGTTATAATCTAAGCATGTTTGTGAATGAAAAAGGGGGTCCTAAGTTTGTTTGTAATATGGATCACATCAATGCAATACTCGGTAATCACTCCTCGAAAGAGGGGATACACGTGGTGTTAGCGCACCGGTCATCATATCCATATCTACCCTTCCCACCCCGTGAAGGTATTAAAGCGAGGATTGGTCTCGACCACTATTGCATGCTGTTACCCGTCCCATTCCTATTAGTCCCGGAGGAATTTAGGACTACTATTCCTATAAGAAGGAGGTTCTAAGCTGACTCTTAGGTTTAAAGGTAAAATGCTAAGGCGACATACAAAACAAGTAGAACTGCATTTAGAGGGGAAACATATAAACAATTAAAAGGCTCATGTATACCTCCGCAAATAATGCATATAAGCAGCATGACTTAAACACAGTTAAGATCTGAATTTTAAATCCTAAAGCAGGGTGTTTGAGTCAGAACCAGATTCATTATATAACTCAGAAAAGAAGTCCGAATCAGGCCTGTCTGCCGGTTGTAGCAGTTGATAATTAAACAGAGGCAGTTCCAGTTTTATGTAAGTAATTACCTAAGGCTTGCCCATGAGTGAATAGGATTCAGTAGTTATTAAGGATTACTGACAGTTGGAGACTATTGTTATTACCTAAACATGCTGTTCTAGGTGTTCAGCACATAGAAATTATGGCCAATTAGTTGTAAGGACTAAATGAAATTGTTTTATTCCTTTTCATGCATTTGTAATTAGCCTAAGTGTGCTTAAGCGAATATAAGTGAGATCCTAAAGACATGGTATCTGAATGAAAAGAGGTGCAGAATGATGTATATATGTAGAATCCTAAATAGGATTTCTATATGCAAAGATATTACAATCACTAGGGCATGCGGAGATGATATATTCGTTAATGTTGTTTAGCCTAAACAAGATCTATAAGTGTACATGGTAGTAGGAACATGATTGCAGAAATGCCGGTTATTAATACATTTAACGCAAGAATTGCTAAGTGGTATGATAGTGAAATGGACATGTTGAAAAATGATAAGTGTAAATCCTAAGGAACAGGATCTCTAATGCATGAAATGAGTCCTAAGCATGGATTCTATTGCGCAAGTAGGAACGTAAACCTAGTAACATGCTTTCTACAATTTTAATAGCTAAAACATGCATATTCCCCATCCCTTTTCACTAGCCAACCCCATAATGTTTACAAATTATTACAGACCAAATGATTGAATTATAAAAGAAGTACAGAATAGGAAATTACAACCAAAGGAAGCCTGATCTTGACCTCCTCTCTCAATTATGCAATTAACCACTTCAAAAGCCAATATTTCAAGCCTCTCTCGTATCTGGGTGTGTCGGAGTTCTCTAAGGGCTTCAAGGGATCCCGGGCAGTGCTCACACCCATATTTGCATAACCAAACAGAATGATACAGTGTGGAAGGGCCAACTTTTATTTGTCCAAGTTCAGAGGGAGCTCAAGGGTCCCAAGGCAAGGCTCACACAAGAGGGGCAAAACCTAGATTCTAAGAATATAGTGGAAGTGCAGAACACATGTTGAAAGAGATTCATTAAAATTGGGTTGGAAATAGTAGGTGGTAAGGGTGATTTCAAAACAGTTGTAGTAGTGAAACTCAAACTACACAGAATCAGTAGTCATTCAAAATGGCAAGGGATTGTGGGGATACATTGCATGACCCTAGCAGGGGTCTAGTTTGGTCATGCACAGCAATAGCTGATGCTGGCATGGCCACAAACCATCCAAAGGAACACAAATACATATAGGGGATATGGGGATTTGGGATTCATAAGGTAGCAAGTACACGACAAGTGACTGACAGAGTACACATATAGGGAAGCATTAACATAAAAGGGGAAGGGAACATATCACAGCATGCTAGTAGTGTAACTTGACTGCAGAAACATAAGCAGAGGTAGACAAGAATGAGAAACTGAAGCAACTTAAAGAAGCATGTTGTTGTTGAGACTTAAAAAATTAACTAGGACATACCAGCAGAGAAGCAAAGTGCAGAAAGGTAAAGCAAGCAAGATTCCACAGTCTAGCCTTGGCTTTTAGCCGGCTAGACAAAGCAATAGCACAAGTAGTAGTAAAGAAAGAAGGAGTTTTTTTTGAGTGTAAGTGTGTGTTCTGAACTTAAAATTGTCCGTGTGTTTGAAAGAAGGAGGGTAGGGTATTTATAGTTTTGAAAACGAGTGGAGAATAAGGTAACAAGTAAAGTTTCAACTCAAACATGGAAATAACCACAATCAGAATCAATTAACACAAGTACTTCCTTTTATTCAGGTAATCACAGCTTGAACGGATACTAACGGGGTCAAATAAAGGAAAGAAATCAGTTTGGGATAGATTGATTCTTGCCATATAAGGGGGTAGTAAAAGTATAAGATAAATAATTTAGTCTAAGTAAAATATATACTTAATTTTGGGAAAGGATTCAAGGTAAAACATCAGAGTAATTAAAGGAAGGGAATCAATCAATTTAAACAAATGAGTAAAATTTAGGGTTTATAAGAAAACCTTGCAATTAAACCGTCACATAAGGAAAGCAAGATCAATCAAGAAGTGGTCACGATTCTGCACTTCAACATATAAATATCAAGGAATGAACAGGCGTATTAGACATGCAGGGTCAAACATGTTGACAAAAGAAGCAACACAAACATATAGTAGTAGCAGGATTAGGCTATGATTCAGTAGTAAAGAGACCTATTCGAAGTACGGTGGTCAAGTAGGTCAAGCAGTCACATAGAATCAGAAGTGAAGAAGAACATAGTAACAGGTAAGCGAGTCAGAAACGAGTAAAGGTCTCACAGTAACAAGTGAGGAAAACCTTTTAAGAAATTAGGGTTTCAACAATAGTCGAGTTTAAAAAATGGTAAGAACTCAGAATCAGATAAGTCAAACAAGACAAAAAGATTCAATCGCAAAGAACTTAATCGAACCAAACCTGCGTATAAAATAAACCAAGAGAGTTTCAGATGCCCAGGTAGAGCCAAATCACTTAGGGCTTTTAGCATGATGAACCAAGTAGCAGAAAACATGGACAAACAAAGTAAAAATCATAAAAACACACTGAAAATCGGAGAAAAGTTTAGGAAACCCTAATCGTTAAAAAAATGGAGAGTCATTTTGAAAGAAAAATCGAAGAACCTTCGAGAAGCTCTTAAGAAGTTCGTAATAAGCACAGATCTAAGATAGATCTGAAAGAAAAATCGAATAGCTCTTAGAGCTAGGGTTTCAAAGAACCCAGAGAAAGTGAGAAAGGCTTTAAAAGATACCGATCTAGCCGGAAAAGTCAAGGATCTAGCTTGAACAGCCATGGATGGCCAGAGAAAGTCCAGAGATCGAAGTCGAGCAAGGACTGGACTAGATCTCTTCGAGATTTGTCCATGGCATCATGAAAATATGTTGCCAGTAGACATAGGAGACGAGTACACGTCTCAAAACGCCATGGGAGTCCATGGATTAGGTGGGAATTGAGGTGGATTAGGGTGGAATTGGGTAGCGGCGGCTAGGGTTTATGTGAGGCTGCAGAGAGAATTGAGAGAAGAGGGATTCAAGGGCGGCGTTTGGTGGAAAATGAATTAGGGTAAGGGGTCGTTTAGGTTTATTTTAGGAATGGTTAACAGTGGCCGTTGATCTGAATGATCAACGACCTGGATTAAAAGGGTAGGTGGGGAATCCGGGTTTGGGTTGGTTTAAATTGGGTAAGGGTCGGGTTTAAATTAAAATTGGGCTGCAGAATTGGGGTTCAATTTAGGCTAAAATTAAAATACAAATGGGCTGTTATTTAAATAGCCAATTTTCCCCTTTTTAAATTATAAGAAATAGTAAATGGCTTCTGAAGATTAATTTAAAAATGCTAAAATGATTATAACATATAGTTAACAATTTAAAAATACAGGACCCTATTTTATAAATATAAAACCTAATTAAACCTTGAAAGGGCTAACATTGCAATTATATTCAATTTAGCTTTAAAAAATACTAAATAAAATTGTAAAAATATGTAAGAATTACCTCAGCCATATTTTGGCATAAATATGAGAATCCAATAGATTAATTACCAAAATAATAATTTTGAAAATAATTATTGGGGATTTTATGGATGAAAAAGGGAAATAAACCCTTCAAAATTATGGAAAAAATAATAAAAATGCTTGGACATGCTTATATATGCATATATATATATATATTCTATTTTGAAAGTATTTTTGCATATTGAAAATATATAGGGAAAAATTGGGTATCAACAGCTGTCCCTCTTTACCCGGGAAGGGTGAAAGAGTTTTCAGGTAAAGAAATGATGGCCAATTTTGACCGAGTGAAACGGTTTGAAGAGGTTTAGGCCGCACCCTAGTTTCTGAGCTGCCTACATATCCCTGTTTTTATAGGAATCAGGTCGTATGTAGTTCAGGACTCATCGGCGGAGTATACCGATGAAGCGATTTCAAGAATGGACGTAACATCTAGGGCTGGGTGAGCGGACGGTTTACGGGAATGGTTAGGTTTGATATGGCTGCGGGCACTGGAGCGGAACTGCTCCCGCAGGGATGGCTGTTGCTTGCCGGTTTACCTGCAAATAAGCAATACAAGCACATATTGTGCGAAAATTTAGACATGATGCAAATTCCCGCTGGACCATGAATGCTGTCTTGGACGGTTAAGAATGGCTTCCTCAGACCATGATGTCCTGGGCCATGAAGCATATAATAAAGGATTCGCGGGCCATGAAATGATGTTCTCGGGCTATGAGGATGGTGCCTCCGAACCATGACGCCTTTTAATAATGATATGCAAAAGTTTGAAAGAAATCCTCGGACATGGCATGGTTTTCTCAGGCTATGAAGATGGTGCCTCCGAACGATGATGCCTTTGGATGAGTTGGCGATATTTCATCCCATGAAGGATGACGTAACATGTGGAGATCTCTCAGCCATGCAATGTAGTATGTGGCGATCTTTCAGTCGTGCGATGTGGCAATCTTTTAGCCGTGCGATGTAGCAATGTGGCGATCTTTCAGCCGTGCAATGTGGCGATCTTTCATCCGTATGATGTAGCAATGTGGCGATCTTTTAGCCGTGCAGATGTAGTATGTGGCGATCTTTCAGCCACGCAATGTAGTAGGTGGCGATCTTTCAGCCATGCAAATGTAGTATGTGGCGATCTTTCAGCCATGCAAATGTAGTATGTGGCGATCTTTCGGCCTTGCAAATGTAGTATGTGGCGATCTTTCAGCCGTGCAGATGTAGTATGTGGTGATCTTTCAGCCGTGCAAATGTAATATGTGGCAATCTTTCAGCGTGCAAATGCAGATGGAGACAGCGTTTAGTCTCGGAAGACAGAATAGTAGCCTTATGCAAGTTGGAAGGCAGAATGGTAGCCTTATGCAATGCAGATACAGATGGAGGTAGAGCTTAACCTCGGAAGGCAGAATAGTAGCCTTATGCAATGCAGATGCAGATGGAGGTAGAGTTTAACCTCGGAAGGTAGAATGGTAGCCTTATGCAAGAAATAAAATAGCAAATGACAGTAGAGTTTTCTTAGCTGATAGCAGATTGCGGCATTGTGATTACTGGGAGCATTGTGACATATGGGACATCACTGGTGTACGGATAGCAAATGTTGGCAAGTGTAACAGTTAAGAGATTCGTATTCTTGAACAATGTTTGTTCCATGAGCGTGCAGTATGTTTTAATGATTTCGCAATCCTAGTGCCTGTATCCAAAGAAAAATCGCGAGTTTTGTAAAGGGGGATAGGTTAGTTCGTATCCCCGCTGGCATTGCTTGACTTGCTCGACTTTGATCTGGTGATACTGTCTGTATCATTGGGGTAGTGTTGCTAAATAAAGCAGTTTCGATAATAAACATGCATGATTTTGTAAAAGTATGACATAAATGTATAATTAAACCAGCTTTTAGATGAACCGTCGACTGTGACGTGGTTCGAGATATTGCAACCTCTCTTGCTACGGAATTTTTAAGGTCCTCCTCAAAATTCTGCTCCAGTTTGATGGGTTGACACTTCTGACTATTGCTCGTGTGGCGATCGACTGAAATTACTTCGGAATTTTGAGGGTCCTCCTCAAAATTCTGCCGCAGTTTCCAATTTCGAGGGGAAATGAAAATTTTATTGAATTATGACCGAACCCATAGGGCTGCCTACGTATCCCCTCTTAAAAGGGAATCAGGTCAGGCGTAGTTCAATTTACATCATATGAGGAAAGCATAAAGATTACACATAGTAACACTTGACTGCATCTGAATTGATCGGCTTTGGCCAGACTTCTCCGTCCATTTCTGCAAGTATGAGGGTTCCTCCTGTCAGAACCCGGTGAACCATGTATGGACCCTACCAGTTGGGAGAGAACTTCCCTTTGGCTTCATCTTGATGTGGAAAATTTTTCTTTAACACCAGCTGCCCGGTGTGAACTGTCTTGGCTTGACTCTTTTGTTGAAGGCTCTGGACATTCTGTTCTGATAGAGTTGACCATGGCAAACTGCGTTCATTCTCTTTCCGTCTATAAGGGCTAGTTGCTCATATCGACTTTTTACCCATTCTGCGTCGTCGAGTTCAGCTTCTTGTATGATCCTTAGGGAAGGAATTTCTACCTCAGTAAGAATAACAGCCTCTGTACCATAAACAAGCATATAGGGGGTTGCTCCGGTTGATGTGCGGACTGTGGTGCGATACCCTAATAGAGCAAATGATAACTTCTCGTGCCATTGTTTATGCTTCTCTATCATTTTCCTCAATATCTTCTTGATATTCTTGTTGGCGGCTTCCACAACTCCATTCATTTGAGGCCTGTAGGCTGTGGAATTCTTGTGTCTGATCTTAAAAGTTTCACACATGGCTTTCATCAAGTCACTATTGAGATTGGAGCCATTATCAGTGATGATTGACTCTGGGATACCGAATCGACAAACAATGCGGTCACGGACGAAGTCTGTCACGACTTTCTTAGTCACTGCTTTGTAAGATGCTGCTTCGAACCATTTGGTGAAATAGTCTATGGCTACCAGGATAAACCTATGTCCGTTGGAAGCGGCAAGCTCGATTGGTCCAATAACGTCCATTCCCCAAGCGGCAAATGGCCATGGTGAGCTTGTTGTGTGGAGCTCGCTCGGAGGTACCTTTATCATATCTGCATGTATCTGACAGCGGTGGCATTTCCGGACATACTGGAAGCAGTCTGTCTCCATAGTCATCCAGAAGTAGCTAGCCCGGAGTATCTTCTTTGCTAAGACAAAACCGTTCATATGTGGACCGCAGGTCCCAGCATGAATTTCCTCTAGTAGCTTGGATGCTTCCTTTGCATCGACACATCTTAATAGTCCCAAATCAGGAGTCCTCCTATACAGGATTCCTCCGCTGTGAAAGAAGTTGTTGGACAATCTCCGAAGTGTACATTTCTGAGTAGGATTCGCATGCTCTGGTACTCTCCTTTTGCCAAGTATTCCTTGATATCATGAAACCAAGGCTTTCCGTCTGCTTCTTCTTCAACATGGGCACAATAAGCTGGCTGATTATGGATTTTCACCGGAATGGGATCAATGAAATTCTTATCCGGATGCTGTATCATAGATGATAGGGTAGCCAATGTATCAGCGAACTCATTCTGGATTCTGGGAACATGTTGGAATTCCGTCTTCGTGAACCTCTTTCTCAATTCCTGTACATGATGCAGATACAGGAGTATCTTGGAGTTCTTGGTTNGGCAGTTTGACATCAGGTTGTATGCAGAGGTCCTCGTAGTTCAACCCTTCGATCCCTTTGCTTCCTTCGACGCCCTGAATTCGGCTGGTTAGTTTCTTTAGTTCCTCGGCCAAGTTTCTAATGGACAGATCCTTTTCATCAGAGTCAGGTGTGCAAGATAAAGGTTGGGTGGAGTGTGGCATGGTCTCCACGTAGATGGGATTGTTATGGTGGCCTGGCGTATGGGCGTGGAAATGGTCATTTGCGGAGTTTTGAGGTTCTAGGATGAGTAGTGGAGCGTTGTTCTTTGGCAGAGCAATGGGATGATTTTGTTGTTTTGGGATATTTTGAGGAGGTGTGGGGTTTTGAACATTGGGGAAGTTGGCGTCCGGGGTGCTGAAGGAGAATGATAGGTTGGCCAGTTTCCGAACCTGATTGAGCTCTTCCTGAAACTTCAACAATTTCTGTTCAAGTTGTGACACATTTTCATCGGGAACTCGAATACCATGGCCATCAGTGGCCTCTGCTGTTGCGTTCTCTTTTCTGATGTTGTTCAAATCTTCCATCTTGCTTTTGTTCTTGTTCTTAACAGGACTAAGAGGAGGAGTGGGTGGAGGGCCCCTGGATCTCGCGGAATAAGATGATGTTGCCAAAGTGCACGAACTAACCTTTGCGGAGGGGAATAACAAAACAGAAATAAAACAAAAAAAGGTGCTTAAGCGAATATAAGTGATTAGCCTAAGTGTGCTTAAGCGAATATAAGTGAGATCCTAAAGACATGGTATCTAAATGAAACGAGGTGCAAAATGATGTATTTATGCAGAATCCTAAACAGGATTTCTATATGCAAAGATATTCCAGTCACTAGGGCATGCAGAGATGATATATTCGTTAAGGTTGTTTAGCCTAAACAGGATCTCTAAGTGTACATGGCAGTAGGAATAAGATTTCAGAAATACCGGTTATAAATACGTTTAACGCAGGAATTGCTAAGTGGTATGATAGTGAAATGGACATGCTGAAAATGATAAGTGTAAATCCTAAGGAATAGGATCTCTAATGCATGAAATGAGTCCTAAGCATGGATTCTATCGCGCNATCTGCATGTATCTGACAGCGGTGGCATTTCCGGACATACTGGATGCAGTCTGTCTCCATAGTCATCCAGAAGTAGCTAGCCCGGAGTATCTTCTTTGCTAAGACAAAACCGTTCATATGTGGACCGCAAGTCCCAACATGAATTTCCTCTAGTAGCTTGGATGCTTCCTTTGCATCGACACATCTTAATAGTCCCAAATCAGGAGTCCTCCTATACAGGATTCCTCCGCTGTGAAAGAAGTTGTTGGACAATCTCCGAAGTGTGCATTTCTGAGTAGGATTCGCATGCTCTGGGTACTCTCCTTTTGCCAAGTATTCCTTGATATCATGAAACCAAGGCTTTCCGTCTGCTTCTTCTTCAACATGGGCACAGTAAGCTGGCTGATTATGGATTTTCACTGGAATGGGATCAATGAAATTCTTATCCGGATGCTGTATCATAGATGATAGGGTAGCCAATGCATCGGCGAACTCATTCTGGATTCTGGGAACATGTTGGAATTCTGTCTTCGTGAACCTCTTTCTCAATTCCTGTACATGATGCAGATACAGGAGTATCTTGGAGTTCTTGGTTGCCCATTCTTCTCGTACCTGATGTATAAGTAAATCTGAATCTTCAATCTAGCAGCTCTTGAACGTTCATGTCAATGGCCATTTTGAGTCCTAAGATGCAAGCTTCATACTCGACCATATTGTTGGTGCAGGGAAATCTGAGCTTGGCGGACACTGGATAATGCTGACCGGTTTCTGATATGAAGACTGCTCCTATGCCAACTCCTTTGAAGTTTGCTGCTCCATCGAAGAACATTCTCCAACCATCATAGGATTCTGCAATGTCTTCTCCTATGAATGATACATCTTTATCAGGAAAATACGTTTTTAGGGGTTCGTATTCTCCATCCACGGGATTCTCAGCGAGGTGGTCTGCTAGTGCTTCTGCCTTGACCGCTTTCTGAGTTACATAAACAATGTAGAACTCACTCAACAGGATCTGCCACTTGGCCAGCTTGCCAGTGGGCATGGGCTTCTGAAAGATGTACTTCAAAGGGTCCATTCTTCATATGAGATATATAGTATAGGCGCAGAAGTAATGTCTCAGCTTCTGAGCCACCCAAGTTAAAGCACAACAGGTGCGTTCCAATAGAGAATACCGGGCCTCGTACGAGGTGAACTTCTTGCTGAGATAATAGATGGCTTGTTCCTTTCTCCCTGTTTCATCTTGTTGCCCCAGAACGCAGCCGAAAGCTCCGTCTAACACTGCAAGGTAGAGTAATAAGGGTCTCCCTGGCTCGGGCGGAACTAAGACTGGTGGTGTTGACAGGTACTCCTTGATTCTGTCGAAGCCCTTTTGGCAGTCATCGGTCCATTTGGTAGCGGCGTCCTTCTTTAACATCTTGAAGATCGGCTCACAGATAACTGTAGACTATGCTATGAATCGGCTGATGTAGTTAAGCCTTCCCAAGAAACTCATCACATCCTTCTTGTTCTTTGGCGGTGGTAGTTCTTGAATGGCTTTGTCTTTTGATGGATCCAGTTCTATCCCTCGGTGGCTCACAATAAACCCAAGCAATTTCCCAGCAGGAACCCCAAATGCACACTTTGCAGGGTTTAGTTTCAGGTTGTACCTCCGCAGTCTATTGAAAAACTTCCTCAGATCTTCTATGTGGTCAGTGGCCTTCTTGGATTTGATAATAACATCATCCACATATACCTCTATCTCCTTGTGTATCATGCCATGGAAAATGGTAGTCATGGCCCTCATGTAGGTGGCCCCTGCATTCTTCAAGCCAAATGGCATCATCTTGTAACAGTACATTCCCCACAGCGTAATGAAAGCCGTTTTCTCAGCATCTTCTTCATCCATCCAGATCTGATGATAACCAGCGACAATCTACAAATTACTGCAGCTTATGCTTGGCGCAATTATCAATCAGGATGTGTATATTTGGCAAAGGGAAATCGTCTTTTGGACTGGCCCGCTTGAGATCCCGGTAGTCGACACAGACACAGACCTGCCCGTCTTTCTTTGGTACTGGCACGATATTGGCTAACCATGTCGGGTAGTCAACCACCCTGAGAACCTTAGCTTTGATCTGCTTGGTGACTTCTTCCTTCATTTTCAGACTCATATTTGGCTTAAACTTTCTGAGCTTTTACTTTACCGGTGGACACGTTGGATCGGTTGGCAGTTTATGAGCTACAATAGACGTACTCAGACTAGTCATGTCATCATACGATCAGGCGAATATGTCCGAGTACTCTTTTAGAAATTTTGTGTATTCTTTCTTCTCCGATGGCGATAGGTGAATGCTGATTCGCGTTTCCTTGACGTTTTCTGCATCTCCCAGGTTGACAATTTCGGTTTCGTCCAGGTTGGACTTAGGTCTGTTCTCAAAGTCCTCAACTTCTTTGACAATCTCGTCAGGTATGTCATCTTCCTCTGAATCAATATCCGTTTGTTGCGTTGTCTCATTGCGTGTCAGAGTCATTGGTTCATCAAGATAAGTAAAGTAATGCTGTATAAGTAAAGTGAGGAGGAAAAAGATAGAGATAAATATTAATTCATAAGAAAAATCAAACATGCTTTTGATAAATTGAATAATTGTTTTGAACATTGAAGATCTTATTGCGGAAATTGAAAAATATGCGAAAAGAAAATCATTTAGTAAAAACAATGGATAATGCTTGTTTTAGCCTTGCTACCCGGAGGCTCGTCGGGCTCTGGTTGTCCTGATGGTCCAGTTATTGAGGCGTGCCCCTCTGCTCACAGCCTATATGGAAGGACCTTCCTGCCCCTCCTCCTCGAGAATAACACAGCAATCCATATCGTTGTCCTCTAGAAACAAGTTTTTCACTGCCGCAAGTGCCTCTTCTTCATCTGACCCATAACCAATGTCGGTCTGTTGGAAAATTTGCTCCAGATGCGGTATTGGCTGCTCCAGTGGGTAGTATGGACCGCGCCATGGTGGCGACCGATTGTTGAATTCTTCCCAGGTGTAATTATATCCCAAACCGAAGGTAGTGCCATGTTTCTTGAGTTTTATAGGTTTAGAGATCCCTTGGAGGTTCTTGCCGAGTCCTTCAGGTTCGTACCCACTCCAATTCAATATACTCTCGATCTTGTTATCCCACCATTTGTCTTTGTCGACAGCATTGACCCGCTCGATGTGGTGGTAGGTCTCTCCACCTAGCTTTCTTCTTCCTTCGATTGCCGGAATGGCCTGGCGACTGTATATTGGATTGCTGTCATCACCGTGAATGATCGCTTCCTGGTGAATCCATTCGAACTTTACGGCCTGATGCATCGTTGATGCTACGGCCCCAGCAGCATGAATCCATGGTCGTCCTAGCAGCAAGTTGTAGGACGCTGGTACATTTATTACTTGGAAATCGACCTCAAACCAGGTTGGTCCCATCTACAGACACAGACTAATCTCACCGATGGTGGACCTCTGAGAACCATCGAAAGCTTTCACATTGATTGCTCCCTCTTTTATGTCATGCAGCCCTTTACCCAACTTCTTGAGTGTTACCAACGGACATATGTTAAGGATGGAACCCTCATCGATCAGGATCCTGGTGATGAAATAGTCTTCATATTGTACGATGATGTGCAGTGCTTTGTTGTGACCTAGCCCTTCAAGCGGCAGCTCGTCCTCATAAAAGGTGATTTTATGGCTTTCTAGCACTTGTCCTACCATATTAGCCATTTCACCGCCAGTGATGTTACTTGGTACGTACGCTTCATTTAGAACCTTCAATAGAGCATTCTTGTGTGTTTTGGAACTGCAGCAACGAGAGGATGGATATTTGTGCCGGCGTCTTGTTCAACTAGTCGATGACCGAATACTCCTTGGCCTGTATTTTCCTCCAAAGGTCATCCTGACCCGTCTCAATGAGGGGAGGCCGATTGGAGGCCTGCTTGCTTGATTCAGCTAGGTGTTCAGGGGTATAGACTCTACCAGTTCTTGTCATACCCTGGCCTGCAACAGTCTCTTCAATTCTGACCTTACCCTTTCTCCTTGCCTCGGCTGTATAATCCCAGGGTGTGGCGTTTGTGTAGAATGACGGATGGTGGACATCGCCACCGGGATCGGCGCGGCTACCTTCACTTCGAATGGAACATGTTCTTTGGGTGGCAAGACTGCGACCTCAAATGGTGCTGGTGCCTTTGTTGATGGCACTGCTTCAAACTCAAGTGGTATGGACATATTTACCTCAGCATCCTCAGACGGTTGGATCTGGACTATAATCAGATTGAGAGTAACTGCTGGTTTCTTTGGGTCATCGCCTTTTGCGATCAACCCGATGGATCCCTCAGGATCCCAGTCGTCCTCTACTTTAATCATGTGGATACCCCCACCCTTATGGTCCGGCAGAGGGTTGTTGCGGACGTTTGGAGCGACTTCCTTTGCCACAATGACTTTGTTATCAATCAAAGACTGTATCTTGTCTTTTAAGGAGCGACATTCATCGATGGTGTGTCCTTTCATGCCGGAGTGGTATGCACAGGACTTGTTTGGGTTAACCCATTGAGAAGGATTCTCAGGGGTTTGAAGGCTAGGGGATGGGGGGTGTACGAGTTACCAGGCTANACTGGTCAATAGGTTCGGCGATGGCTGTATATTGTTTTGGAGGTCTGCGATCAAAATTAGGTTGAGGTCTAGGGAAGTTTTGGCGTGCAGGAGGTGACTGATAGTGGGACGGTTGAGCATTATAGGATTGGCAGACATGAGCGGGTTGGGAGTATCTGGTGAAGTAGGTTGATATGTAGGAGGTGGAGGTGAGTGATAAGTTGGTGGTGGAGCTTGGTATGAGGGTGAAGTTGCTTGGTAATTTTGGGTGGGCTGATATGTGAGTGGAGGTGTTGGGTAAGTTTGGTATTTTAGGGGAGACTTAGTCCTTTGTGCAACCATCATGGCCCCTACGTCCCTTTTCTTAGACACACCACCGGACTGTAAGGCCTTATTTGCAGCTTGCAAGGCCTCAAAGTTTGTAACCATACCGCTTTTGATACCTTCTTCAATTCTTTTGCCCAGTTTGATAATGTCGGAAAACTTATTGTTCTCAATCAGCATCAACCGTTCATAGTATTGCGGGTCCTGAGCTCGGACAAAGAACTTGTTCATTTGTTCTTCTTCTAAGGCGGGTCTGACCTTAGCAGCTTCGGACCTCCAGCGAGTAGCATAGTCGCGAAACGTTTCTATGGGTTTCTTCTTCAGATTCTGGATATAGAACACGTCTGACGCATTCTCTGTATTAAACCTGAATCTATCCATAAAGTCAGATGCCATACCTACCCAGCTCGACCACTTCTGGGATCTTGGATGATGTACCAAGATAGCACATCTCCTTTCAGACTCCTCATGAACAGTTTCATGCGGATCCTTTCCTCTTTTCCTACTCCGACCAGTTTGTCGCAATATGTCCTTAGATGGACCCTTGGATCACCTGTACCATCAAACATTTCGAACTTAGAAGGTTTGTACCCCTCAGGCAGTTCGACATCAGGTTGTATGCAGAGGTCCTCATAGTTCAACCCTTCGATCCCTTTGCTTCCTTCGACGCCCTGAATTCGGCTGGTTAGTTTCTTAAGTTCCTCGGCCAAGTTTCTAATGAGCAGATCCTTTTCATCAGACTCAGGTGTGCAAGATACAGGTTGGGTGGAGTGTGACATGGTCTCCACGTAGATGGGATTGTTATGGTGGCCTGGCGTATGGGCGTGGAAATGGTCATTTGCGGAGTTTTGAGGTTCTAGGATAAGTAGTGGAGCGTTGTTCTTTGGCAGAGCAATGGGATGATTTTGTTGTTTTGGGATATTTTGAGGAGGTGTGGGGTTTTGAACATTGGGGAAGTTGGCATCCGGGGTGCTGAGGGAGAATGATAGGTTGGCCAGATTCCGAACCTGATTGAGCTCTTCCTGAAACTTCAACAATTTCTGTTCAAGTTGTGACACATTTTCATCGGGAACCCGAATACCATGGCCATCAGTGGCCTCTGCTGTTGCGTTCTCTTTTCTGATGTTGTTCAAATCTTCATCTTGCTTTGTCTTGTCTTAACAGGACTAAGAGGAGGAGTGAGTGGAGGGCCCCTGGATCTCGCGGAATAAGATGATGTTGCCAAAGTGCACGAACTAACCTTTGGGGAGGGGAATAACAAAACAGAAATAAAACAAAAAAAGGTAACCAAGTTAGTGAGGGTCATAGTGCAGGAATGTAAAGCGTGTCCTAATTTGGGAACCTTGTTGTGCCTGAGGTGGGACTAGCGGCAAGTTGATTTGGAGAACTTGGAATGCTAAATGCCTCATTTTATTGATAAAAAGTAAGACGAATCTCAAATCGACGCTAAATAAACAGGAAATAAAAGTTACTAATGGCCATTGGCCTTGTCACATTTTAAAACGAAAAAGATAAACTCCTATCTACTTGGTCCCAGAAGGACCTTCCCCAGATTCGGCTCTCCGTCGAACAACTTCCCCAACTCGCGAAGTCCCAGCAACAGGTACGCTCTGGCTAGATGTCCGCCTTCGGTCCCTTCAGCATTTTGACAATCTTCGACCCTCTTGAGGAATTTCCTCTCCAGTTCTACTATGCCTCGCTCCAAGTATCCTAGCCGTTTGTTGGCACTGACAGCCATGTCCTTCCATTCCTCAATCAACTTCTGGTTGGACTCTTGTATCTCGTGGTGTTCGCTCTCGCACTCACGGATCCTTTTGCACAGCTGGTTGTACTTGACTCGCGCCTCGGCCTTTTCATCTATAATTCGGTAACCTTGAACAAACCCTGGTTGGCCCAGACCATCATGATTGTCCTCCAACCAACCTGAGTAAAAAAGAGCGCAACCAGCATGATACCTGTCTGGCTCGATGGTATCTCTCCCCATTATGATCTTGCAGTGCCACATATGCGGGGCCTGGCACTTGTAGGGACTATCATCATTTTGGAAGTCAGCTCGGAAATGGCTCATCTTGTCGACCCTGGGTATAACTTGCTTCCTACCAGCTTGCCTTATAACTCGAAGAGGGACATCGGGAGATGAAATCCCCGGTCGAAAACCACTCGAACATCCATTGAACCCGTTCTTCAGTCAGATTATCAAATAGCTCAACCCATCCTTTGGCGTTCTCCGGCCGAGCGAACATATCAAGGATGTAATTCATTCGCTTTGGATGATGGAAAGCGATGTGATCATCCCAGTCCCTTCGCTGAATCTTGTCGGTATTCGCCCTTTTGGAGATGTTCAATGAGCCAGAGTTGAAGTAATAATTTGCAGCCTTCGAAGTGTTTTGCTCCTCGTTAACACTTCTCCAAGGCTCGGTATATGTCTGCAACGATCGTGGGCACGATGCTGAATGGCCGTCCACCAATCCCCTCCATTAGGGTCTTAGTTGCCATAGCCAGCCTGGTATGGATTCTACCTTTCTTCATCGAAAATACAATCAGACCTAGGAAGCAAAGTATGAAGACGAAAACCCTGCCATGGACGTGTCCCAAGGATGTGATGGCAAACTCGCCAGAGTTGGCACGATAAGAATTGCTGTGACCGTACCTTTCATACAAGTAGTCAAAAGGGATGTATGATTCCTTCAGGCATGTTAATTCTGGATTCTTCTTCAAACCCATCATTTTAAGGAAGCCCCTACCTTTGCGATTATCAGACATTAGCAAACCCGGAGTTTCCCACACTAGACCGGCCAGTCCTCCTATCTCCTCCAGCAAAGGTGTCATTTCAATACCCCCAAAGCGGAAAACGGCCCTTTCACAATCCCAAAACAATGTGGCAGCTTCTATGATCATGTTATTAGGTTGGATCTCCAGGAGGGATGGTAGATTTTCCAGATATTTTCTGACGAGATTTTGGTCACTAGAGTGTAAATCTTTCCACCAGCTTAGCAATCTCGGGTGGATGTTGGTGACCATGCCGAATTTGGGGACTTCATGCCTCATATTTCTGCAAGGCAAATAAGGTTAGGCCTCTACCCCTACCAGACTCGACTATTTCATATCAACAATTAGCATGAAGCATCAATTTCTCCAAATGAATGCACAGAACGTGGTGACGCCCGTTAGGGTTTAGGGAAACCCAATGGACTTTGGACAAGGCTATCTTAAAGGATCATTATAAGGACAACATAACTGATCCGGCTAGGTTTGACCATGATGCATGCGCAATTTGAACAGAGTAAGGTTTCTATGAGGTTTTTAGACTGGTACCCTTGAGCGGACAACTCAAGGGGGAAGGTTCGGAATTGTCGACTGCACCAATGATTGACTAGTTTTACCGCAAATATGCCTTTCCGAATTTTAGGGGGTAATGATATAGGAAGAGCGCAACCACTCATTATAAGCGTTGCTATAGTATTTGTTTGGCACGAGTGGAGTATGATGTTGAGCATGATTATGCAATAATTAAAAGCATGTTGACATATATTTGCATGTTAAGAAAGCGATAAATACAGCAGTTTCATAATTTAAAGCAGTAAAGGAAAGAAAACAAAGGAGATATGTCAATTTTGCTTTTAAAGAAGAAATTAAATGCTTAAAGGAATTAAACAAATAATTGCACATAGGGAGAGGTACAAATTCACAAGAACAATCTGAAATGGTAAAAGCGTGAAAATCCCCAGCAGAGTCGCCATGCTGTCGCGCCCCCTTTTTTTCTCTCTTCCCCTTCCATCGGGGAGGAGTACGGGTTTCGACATTCATGGGGTGTAAAGACTCATTTCCTTTTGGGAATTGGGTATTTTGAAGAGTTGCCACCTAACGATTTTTAAGGTGCGTTAGGGCACCTATAGGGTTCAACTACAACTACATTTGATAACCAGAGATAGGGTAAGGGCTTGAAATTATCCCAAGGGGAAGGTGTTAGGCACCCCTCAGGATCCACTAGTGTGGTTCCCGGCCAGATAGTTTTTTGCGAATTTGTGCAATTAGCAAGTAAACAAATAAGGCTCAGATAATAGGGGATATTAAATTTAAATATACAAGTGTTTGAAAAAACAATAAAAGCAAGGTTTTGAAAAGAGTTATAATCTAAGCATGCTTGTGAATGAAAAAGGGGTCCTAAGTTTGTTTGTAATATGGATCACATCAATGCAATACCCGGTAATCACTCCTCGAAAGAGGGGCTACACGTGGTATTAGCGCACAGGTCATCATATCCATATCTACCCTTCCCACCCTGTGAAGGTATTAAAGCGAGGATTGGTCTCGACCTCTATTGCATGCTGTTACCCGTCCCATTCCTATCAGTCCCGGAGGAATATAGGACTACTATTCCTATAAGAAGGAGGTTCTAAGATGACTCTTAGGTTTAAAGGTATAATGCTAAGGCGACATACAAAATAAGTAGAACTGCATTTAGAGGGGAAACATATAAACAATTAAAAGGCTCATGTATACCTCCGGAAATAATGCATATAAGCAGCATGACTTAAACACAGTTAAGGTCTGAATTTTAAATCCTAAAGCAGGGTATTTGAGTCAGAACCAGTTTCATTATATAACTCAGAAAAGAAGTCCGAATCAGGCCTATTTGCTGGTTGTAGCAGTTGATAATTAAACAGAGGCAGTTCTAGTTTTATGTAAGTAATTACCTAAGGCTTGCCCAGGCGTGAATAGGATTCAGTAGTTATTCAGGATTACTGACAGTTGGAGACTATTGTTATTACCTAAACATGCTGTTCTAGGTGTTCAGCACATAGAAATTATGGCCAATTAGTTGTAAAGACTAAATGAAATTGTTCTATTCCTTTTCATGCATTCGTAATTAGCCTAAGTGTGCTTAAGTGAATATAAGTGAGATCCTAAAGACATGGTATCTAAATGAAAAGAGGTGCAAAATGATGTATATATGCAAAATCCTAAACAGGATTTCTATATGCAAAGATATTCCAGTCACTAGGGCATGCAGAGATGATATATTCGTTAAGGTTGTTTAGCCTAAACAGGATCTCTAAGTGTACATGGCAGTAGGAACATGATTTCAGAAATACTGGTTATTAATACGTTTAACGCAGGAATTGCTAAGTGGTATGATAGTGAAATGGACATGCTGAAAAATGGTAAGTGTAAATCCTAAGGAACAGGATCTCTAATGCATGAAATGAGTCCTAAGCATGGATTCTATTGCGCAAGTAGGAATGTAAACCTAGTAACATGCTTTCTACCCTTTTAATAGCTAAAACATGCATATTCCCCATCTCTTTTCACTAGCCAACCCCATAATGTTTACAAATATTATAGACCAAATGATTGAATTACAAAATAAGTGCAGAATAACAAATTACAACCAAAGGAAGCCTGATCTTGACTTCCTCTCTGAGTTATGTAATTAACCACTTCAAAATCCAATATTTCAAAGCCTTTCTCGTATCTGGGTGTGTCAGAGTTCCCTAAGGGCATAAAGGGATCCCGGGCAGTGCTCACACCCAGATTTGCATAACCAAACAGAATGAGTGCAGTGTGGAAGGGCCAACTTTTATGTGTCCAAGTTCAGAGGGAGCTCAAGGGTCCCAAGGCAAGGCTCACACAAGAGGGGCAGAACCTAGATTCTAAGAATATAGTGGAAGTGCAGAACACATGTTGAAAGAGATTCATTAAAACTGGGTTGGAAATAGTAGGTGGTAAGGGTGATGTGAAAACAGTTGTAGTAGTGAAACAAACTACACAGAATCAGTAGTCATTCAAAGGGGCAAGGGATTGTGGGGATACATTGCATGACCCCAGCAGGGGTCTGGTTTGGTCATGAACAGCAATAGCTGATGCTGGCATGGCCACAAACCATCCAAAGGAACACAAACACATATAGGGGATATGGGGGTTTGGGATTCATAAGGTAGCAAGTACACGACAAGTGACTGACAGAGTACACATATAGGGAAGCATTAACTTAAAAGGGGAAGGGAACATATCACAACATGCTAGTAGTGTAACTTGACTACAGAAATACAAGCAGAGGTAGACAAGAATGAGAAACTGAAGCAACTTAAAGAAGCATGTTGTTGTTGAGACTTAAAAAATTAACTAGGACATACCAGTAGAGAAGCAAAGTGCAGAAAGGTAAAGCAAGCAAGATTTCACAGTCTAGCCTTGGCTTTCAGCCGGCTAGACAAAGCAATAGCACAAGTAGAAGTAAATAAAGAAGGAGTTTTTTTGAGTGTAAGTGTGTGTTCTGAACTTAAAATTGTCCGTGTGTTTGAAAGAAGAGAGGGTAGGGTATTTATAGTTTTGAAAACGAGTGAAGAATAAGGTAACAAGTAAAGTTTCAACTCAAACATGGAAATAACCACAATAAGAATCAATTAACACAAGTACTTCCTTTTAATCAAGGAATCACAGCTTGAACGGATACTAACGGGGTCAAATAAAGGAAAGAAATCAGTTTGGGACACATTATTCTTGCCATATAAGGGGGGTAGTAAAAGTATAAGGTAAATAATTGAGTCTAAGTACAATATATACTTAATTTTGGGAAAGCATTCAAGGTAAAACATCACAGTAATTAAAGGAAGGGAATCAATCAATTTAAACAAATGAGTAAAATTTAGGGTTTATATGAAAACCTTGCAATTAAACCGTCACTTAAGGAAAGCAAGATCAATCAAGAAGTGGTCACGATTCTGCACATCAACATATAAATAGCAAGGAATGAACAGGCGTATTAGACATGCAGGGTCGAACATGTTGAGAAAAGAAGCAACACAAACATATAGTAGTAGCAGGATTAGGCTTTGATTCAGTAGTAAAAGTGACCTATTCGAAGTACGGTGGTCAAGTAGGTCAAGCAGTCACATAGAATCAAAAGTGAAGAAGAACATAGTAACAGGTAAGAGAGTCAGAAACGAGTAAAGGTCTCACAGTAACAAGTGAGGAAAACCTTTTAAGAAATTAGGGTTTCAACAATAGTTGAGTTTAAAAGATGGTAAGAACTCAGAATCAGATAAGTCAAACAAGACAAAAAGATTCAACCGCAAAGAACTTAATCGAGCCAAACCTGCGTATAAGATAAACCATAGAGTTTCAGAAGCCCAGGTAGAGCCAAAACACTTAGGGCTTTTAGCATGATGAACCAAGTAGCAGAAAACATGGAAAAACATAGTAAAAATCATAAAAAAACACTGAAAGTCGGAGAAAAGTTTAGGAAACCCTAATCGATAAAAAAAAATGGAGAGTCATTTTGAAAGAAAAATTGAAGAACCTTCGAGAAGCTCTTAAGAAGTTCATAATAAGCACAGATCAAAGATAGATCTGAAAGAAAAATCGAACAGCTCTTAGAGCTAGGGTTTCAAAGAACCCAGAGAAAGTGAGAAAAGCTTTAAAAGATACCGATCTAGCCGGAAAAGTCAAGGATCTAGCTTGAATAGCCATGGATGGCCGGAGAAAGTCCAGAGATAGAAGTCGAGCAAGGACTGGACCAGATCTCTTCGAGATTTGTCCATGGAATCATGAAAATATGTAGCCAATAGACATAGGAGATGAGTACACGTCTCAAAACGCCATGGGAGACCATGGATTAGGTGGGGATTGAGGTGGATTAGGGTGGCAGCGGCTAGGGTTTATGTGAGGCTGCTGAGAGACTTGAGAGAAGAGGAATTCAAGGGTGGCGTTTGGTGGAAAATGAATTAGGGTAAGGGGTCGTTTAGGTTTATTTTAGGAATGGTGAACAGTGGCCGTTGATCTGAATGATCAACGGCCTGGATTAAAAGGGTAGGTGGGGAATCCGGTTTGGGTTGGTTTAAATTGGGTAAGGGTCGGGTTTAAATTAAAATTGGGCTGGTGAATTGGGGTTCAATTTAGGCTAAAATTGAAATACAAATGGGCTGTTATTTAAATAGCCAATTTTCCCCTTTTTAAATTATAAGAAATAGTAAATGGCTTCTGAAGATTAATTTAAAAAAGCTAACATGATTTATTACATATAATTAATAATTTTAAAATACAAGACCCCATTTATAAATATAAAACCTAATTAAACCTTGAAAGGGCTAACATTGCAATTATATGCAATTTAGCTTTAAAAATACTAAATAAAATTGTAAAAATATGTAAAAATTACCTCAGCCATATTTTGGCATAAATATGAGAATCCAATAGATGAATTAGCAAAATAATAATTTCGGAAATAATTATTGGGGATTTTATGGATGAAAAAGGGAAATAAACCCTTAAAATTATGGAAATAATAATAAAAGTGCTTGGACATGCTTATATATGCATATATATGCTATTTTGAAAGAATTTTTGCATATTGAAAATATATAGGGAAAAATTGGGTATCAACAGGATGCCTTAATCCTCAACTGATGGTAGCCAAACCTCAAATCGATCTTCGAAAACACCTTAGCACCCTGAAGCTAATCAAATAAATCATCAATCCTCGACAATGGATACTTGTTCTTAATGGCGACTTTGTTCAACTGCCGATAATCTATGCACATCCTCATCGACCCATCATTTTTCTTTACAAACAACACTAGCGCACCCCAAGGCGAGACACTGGCCTAATGAAGCCCTTATCAAGCAAATCTTGCAACTGCTCCTTCAATTTATTCAACTCTGGCGGGGCCATGGAAGGAACCTCCGCATTGGAATCACAAACATATGCCAAATAAGCTAAACACCCCTTCTCGACTATACACCGAGCCTTCATATAAGATATAACCCTACTGGTAGAATGACCAGGAGTTCCTCTCCACTCCAATCGAGGCAACCCCGACAAGGCTAAGGTCACGGTCTTGGCGTGACAGTCCAATATAGTATGATAAGGTGACAACCAATCCTCCCCAAAATGACATAAAAAACGACCATATCAAAAAGTAAGAGATCTACGCTAGTCTCAAGACCCCCAATAATAACCACACACGAGCAATAGACACGATCTACAATAATAGAATCACCTACCGGTGTGGACACATATACAGGAGCACTCAAAGAATCACGAGGCACAACCATGTATGTAGCAAAACAAGATGACATATAGGAGTATGTAGACCCTGGATCAAATAGAACTGAAGCATCTCTACTGCAAACTGAAATAGTACCTGTGATAACACCATCGGATGACTCAACCTCAGGCCTGGCTGTGAAAGCATAACATCGGGGCTGGGCCTCACCACTCTGAACTACATCCCTGGGACGACCGCCTGCCGGCTGGCCTGCACCTCTAGCGGCCTGACCTCCACCTCTAATACCTCGACCTCCACCTCTAGCTACCTGACACCCACCCCTAGCTGACTGAGCAGGCGGTGGAACACCAGGTGCCGGAACCATGGCACGAGAAACCTAATGCTAAGAATTTGCTTGATGCTCGAGGGAAAAATCTAGCAATGTGCCTCGGATCGCCACAAGTATAACAAGACCTCGGTTGCTGAGACTGCTGGCCCTGAAACTGACCCTGACGGCCTGAGTAACCACCCTGAAAACTCTGGAACGGAGGTGCACTAATAGGAGCTGGGGTGCACTATAGGGTAGCTGATCAGAATACTGCATATGAGAGCCACAGCCACCTGAAGCACCGTGAGAAGCCTGAAGTGCTGAGTGAAACGGCCCGGGAGGATGGCCTCTACCAAAAGAATCTCTGCTCCAGATGAGGCACCACTAAATCTACCAGAATGACGAGGCCTCTTGTCAGACCCCTGACCACTCCCCTGAGCTAACACCATCTCAACTCGCCGGGCCACATTGGTCGCATCCTAAAAAGAAATTTTCCCTGTCTCCTTAGCTATCAGCAATCTGATAGGGCTGAGGAAGTCCCTCAATAAAACTCCTCTCTCTCTCTCTCTCTCTCTCTCTCTCTCNCTTAGCCATCAGCAGTCTGATAGGCTGAGCGATTCCCTCAATAAAACTCCTCTCTCTCTCTCTCTCTCTCTCTCTCTCTCTCTCTCTCTCTCGGTGGGGAGTATAAGAAGAGAATGACGGGCCAAATCAACAAACCTAGTCTCGTACTGAGTGACGATCATAGAACCTTGATTAAGGTGCTCGAACCGCCTGCGATAGTCCTCTCTCTGAGTGATAGGAAGGAAATTCTCGAGAAATAGCTGAGAGAACTGGTCCCAAGTCAAGGCAGGCGACCCAGCTGGTCTAGTCAACACAAAATCATTCTATCATCTCTTGGTGGACTCTATCATCTGGAATACAGCAAAGTCGACCCCATTGGTCTCCACTATCTCCATGTTCCGCAACACCTCATGGAAGCAGTCAAGATAATCTTGGGGGTCCTCAGAAGCTGCCCCACTAAAATGAACAGGAAAAATCTTGGTGAACTTATCCAACCTCAACAAAGCATTAAAAGACATAGCTGGCCCATCACCGGTCAGAGCCGCAACAACCGGCTGAGCTACTCCCACTGGCTGAGCTGCTGGAGTCTGAAACTGAGGAGCTATCTGCTCCGGAGTGTGGGTAGGGGGAGTCTCGGCTCCTCCATTAGCCTGAGAGATGGTTGGTGCTACAGGAAATGTGCCAGCCAGAGCTACGCTCTCCATAAGGCCCACTAGACGACCAAAGCATCCTGAAGTACCGGGGTAGCGATGAACCCCTCTGGGACCTGAGCTGGTCTTGCCAAAACGGTCTGGGCCGGAACCTCATCATCAAACTCCACCTGAGGCTCCGCTACTTGTGCTGCTGCTCGAGCTCTAGGTTGAGCCCTGCCCCTGCCTCGTACTTTGGCACGACCTCGGCCTCGTCCTCTGCCCCTCGTAGGAGCTGCAGCTGGGGGCTCAGGCTGCTGATCAGCTGAAGAAGCGGTGCGTGTTCTCGCCATCTGCAAAAGAACAAGATTAGACGTTCAATTAGCATTGAGAAATCAAATCGCACGACAGAGAAGAATATATGTGAAGTTATTCCTAAACTCTGTAGCCTTTGGGGGATAAGAGCAGACGTGTCCGTATCGATCCCTCAGACTCTACCTAGCTTGTTCGTGAATTGTGAGACCTAGGCAACCTAGTGCTCTGATACCTACTTGTCATGACCCGGATTTCCCACCATCGGGATCATGATGGCGCCTAACTTTTAGAATGCTAGGCAAGCCAACAGATAAAGATCTACACGCTAATCACAATCCAAAACAGTAAATAACAATAATTTAAACCAAAACAAGTAAGAAGTGCGAAAATTTTATAACAGTCTGAACACTAATACACGACTACCCAAAGATCTGGGTCACAATCCACGAACTTCTAAGAGTCACTACAAATACTGGTTTAATGGAAATACAGGTGTTCTCGAAAGTAAAAGAAAACAGGGAAACAAGGATAACTGGAAGGGGACTCCAGGGTCTGCAAACGCCAGCAGATCTACCTTGGGTCTCCTGTGGACTGAAGGCAGCAACCCAACTCTGATCAGTGCGGTCCAGTACTGGAATCTGCACAGAAAATGCAGAGTGCAGTATCAGTACAACCGACCCCATGTACTGGTAAGTGCCGAGCCTAACCTCGCCAAAGTAGTGACGAGGCTAGGACACGACAAAAACATGAACCTGTGCAGTTAAATCATATACAAGAAAATAACGACAATTGGAAATTAAGCAGACAATAACGGGAAGGGGGAAAACATGCTGAGGGGAAACATTAAATCCTGAAATAGAACAGTATAGAGAAATAGTAAATAACATGCTCTTACACCAATGGAAGTAATAACATAGCAAACCTGTGCACGACATCACCCTTCGTACTTTTACTCTCGTCCTTTCCATAAGAAACAACCGAAATGGCACGGCATCACCCTTCGTGCATTAACTCTCTCATAATATGGCACGCATCACCCTTCGTGCATTAACACCCTCAGAATACGGCACGACATCACCCTTCGTTCTTTATCACTCACTCACGAAACATTACATGGCATCACCTTTCGTGCTTTACACTTTTCCTCACCCAAACAAAATATAACAATAACAACCGAGCATGGGAATCATCAATAACCAACCTCGTTTCGACATTTAACTTTACAATATAAATCTAAACTTGAGTCAATACTCAACCCATATCCAATACCAGGTAAACATGATAAGATTTGTTTAACATGAAGAGTAACCGGTTTATGCATGAACAGTACGAATAAAGAATACAATAGTCACAAGTATAAAATTCACTCGCATGCTATGACCCGACAACAACGTATAGATACTCGTCACCTCACCTATACGTCGTACTCAACAACTAAATAATATCAATTGTCGCTAAAGAAATCAATTCCAATGCATAATTACAAGTTTCCCAACAATTCCCTAAAACGTCAAAAACCGACCTTGGGTCGGCTTGGTCAAAACTCGAGGTTCGGACCAAAACCCGTTCACCCATTCACCCACGAGCCCATATATGTAATTAGTTTCAGAATCCGACCCCAAATCGAGGTCTAAATTCCCAAATTTGCAAAATCCCCAATTCTTCCTAAAATCCCTAATTCTACCATGAAAGAACAAGACTTACGGCTAAAAATCTAATGGATGTTGATGGAAATTGAAGGAAATCAGTTGAAGAACACAAACCTATGAATTGGCGTTGAAATCCCTCTTCAAAATCGCTCCTAGGTGGAGTTTTTATGAAAAGGTTGTGAGTTTTTGATAAAATCCCGATTCTGGTTCTGTTTTTAAAAGATTGGAAAGGCCTTCTTCGCGTTCGCGAGAAGCCTGTCGCGTTCGCGATACGCAGCGGCCAAAGGCCTTCGCGTTCGCGAGATACCCATCGCGTTCGTGAAGGCATTCTCCCCCAGCCTCCGCGTTCGCGAGCCTGGTGTCGCGTTCGCGATGAGCAACTTTTCCCTCCCCCAGGTCCAATGATTCGCGTTCGCGATAGACGGGTCGCGTTCGCGAAGGGTAAAGCCCCCGCTGCTCCGCGTTCGCGACCTGTCCTTCGCGTTCGCGAAGAAGAAAATATCCCTGCCCCCATTTTACATTTCATAGAGACTACTTACGCGAACGCGAAGAAGGGCATATCAGAATAACTGCTGCAGCGAAATTACCAGATTTTCTAAGTTTAAAACATCTCGTAGCCTATGCAAAACTCACCCGAGCCCTCGGGGCTCCAAACCAAACATGCACACAAGTCTAAAAGCATCATACAGACTTGATCGCGCGATCAAATAGCCAAAATAACACTTAGAACTACGAATTTAGCATCAAATTGCATGAAATTTTCAAGAAAGTTCAAAAGTTCTATTTTCTCCACCAAAGGTCAGAATTATGTCAAATCAGTCCCGATTCTCAACAAATTTCACAGATAAGGTATGAATATCATAATGGACCTGTACCGGGCTCCGCAACCACAATACGGACCCGGTATCAACATAATCAAGTATTAATAAAATTATTACAACCTTTATATTTCCAGTTTAAGAATTTTCATCAAAAATTCATTTCTCGGGCTAGGGACCTCGGAATTCAATTTCGGGCGTACACCCAGGTCCCATATTTTTCTACGGACCCTCCGGGACCGTCAAAATACGGGTCCGGGTCTGTTTACTTAAAATGTTGACCGAAGTCAACTATAATCAACTTTTAAAGGCAAAACTTAATATTTTCTCAAATTTTCACATAAAAGCTTTCCGGAAATGCACCCGGACTGCGCACGCAAATCGAAGAGAAGGATAATGACGTTTTGAAGGCCTCGGAACCCCGAATTGAGTTCTAACACACGAGATGACCTTTCGGGTCATCACATTTGTATGTACATCACTAATTACCCTGAATATAGATTAATATAAAAGTTTTTTATTTAATGGTCTAAAACTAGTATAATAACTTAATAACTATTCGTAATCTAATTAAACTCTAAAATTAAGAAGTTAATACGATTGAAATAGAAGCATATAAAAAAACTAACAATATCGTATAGGACGAAAAAAGTTATAAAGAATAAAATATATTATAGAATATCTTTATTTCATGCAAGTCAATAATTCTTTATTTTACTTAGTGTGAATTATGTGTTTAATCTTTTGCATTTTTCATAGATAATTTTCTTAGTGACTTGTATTTGTTAATAGGGAAATACATAAGTACCCCCTGACCTATACCCGGATTCCCAACTATACACTCTACTTTTGCAGGATTTTTATTACCCCCTTAAACTATTTTAAAGTAAAATTATTTGCTCCCTTAAAGCTGACGTGGCAGAGTGTGTGTATTTCACTCTCATTGGGAGAGTGAGAAGCAGGAAAAAATAATTTTTCAGATATTTCTCTTTGCTTTTTTACCATTTTTTTCTTACTTTTTTTTTCCTTTTTCTTTGTCTTTTTCTTTCACTTCTTTTTTCGTTTCTTCTCTAATTTCAGTGGGTAGTATTCACCGGCGACTTTGTCTAACCGTTTTTATTCCATTTATTCTGTTTTTCTTTTTCCTATTTCTATCCTTTTCACACACAAATTGAACTCTCAAAATATCTATTCATAAGCAAAGCAAAATACACTCAGATTTGGGAGAAAAAATTCATCATCGCAAAATCTTTCCATGCCGGAAAAAATTGAGGTATTGAAAGTTTAACTGGAAAAAGTCTTCTCAACTTATACTCGTTTTTCTTTTTGCTCTTCCTCCCACACATAAATTACACTTTTAAAAAATTTTTATATAGATGTATAAATCAAAACACACTTAGATTAGGATAAAAATCTGTTGCCGGAAAATTTTTTTCCGCCGAAAAAAATGTTGTCCTTGAAATTTCGGCGACCACCATTTTATGCGCCAGTGACCAAGACAAAAAGAAAGAGAATGAAATAACAAAAAAATAAAATAAGAATAATAAGAAATAAGGTTAAGAAAAAGAAGAAAGAATAAAAAAGTACTAAATATACATGTGGCAGCGCGTGTACTTCACTGCTTTCCAAGGGTTTGGTTGTCTAGTTTTAGGGTGGTATTTATTCCATTTAAAAAAAGTTTAGGGGGATAATAGGATTTTCACAAAGATAAAGTGTGTAGTTGAAAATCCGGGTATAGGTCAGGAGGGTACTTATGCGTTTTCCCTTTGTTAATACTTACATTTCTCGCATTTATGGGATTTATATTAGGTAAGAACTAAAAGTGCAAATATATAGTAATAACCAAAAGAAAAGGAATGTAAAGGTTTGGCCCAAACCAAAATCTACAAAACCTAATAAAGTCGTCATTCTCACTAAGTGTATTTCCCTTCTCAGCCGCTGTAACGATCCGACCGGTCATTTTGAGCATTTGCACTTCGCTCAGTTGTTTGAGGGCATGTGTTGCTCTGTATGATGTATTATGACTTATGTGGATCGTCGGTTTTGATTTTCATGTTATTTGGAATTGATTTGAAAAAATAATTCTCAGCTAGAAGCTTTAAATTTGAAAGGTTTGACCATGTTTGACTTTATGGAATTTGATCTCAAATTGGATTTTTGATGGTTCCGTTGGCTCCGTAGTAGAATTTGGCTTGAAATGGCGAAAGAGGAATTTTGGAAAGTTTGGCCGGGAGTGGACTTTTTGATATCGGGGTCAGATTCCGATTCTGGAAGTTGGAGCAGGTCCGTAATGTATGACTTGTGTACAAAATTTGAGGTCTATCGGACGTGATTTGATAGGTTTCGGCATCGGCTGTGGAATTTGAAGTTTCAAAGTTCAATGATTTTGAATCGAGGTGTGATTCGTTGTTCCGATGTTGTTATGTGTGTTTTGAGGCCTCGAGTAGCTCCGTGTTGTGTTATGGGACTTGTTGGTATGTTTGGACGTGGTCCCGAGGTGCTCGGGCTTGTTTCTAATTGATTTCGGGTTATTTTTCCTTCATTTTTGCACTGCTGTGTTCTGCTGGTTTTCTAGTGTCTCAGTCCTTCATCGCGTTTGTGCGGCAATTGTCGCGAACGCGTAGTGTATTTTGATGGCACTAGCATTTTCTTCTTCGCTTTCATAAATATAGGTCCGCGATCGCGTAGTGTAGGGGCAAGACTTCTTCGCGTTCCCGTATGGGTGATCGCATTTGCGTAGAGTTGAGATATGATCTGGGCTGGAGGACTTCTATTCATTGCGGCCGTGAGGCTTGGGCCGTGTTCGCATAGTTCTGTATCAAGTGTGTATCGCGTTCGCGAGGCTGGTGCCGTGAACACGTAGAGCATTTTTGGTGGCTGATATTTTATTCATCGCGAACGCGAAGGTTATCCCGCGTTCGCGAAAAAGGAGGCCCAGGCAAATTATAAAGTACTCTATTTCGAGGGTTTTGTCCATTTTTGCATTTTGGGAGCTATGGAGCTCGCATTGAGGCGATTCTTGAAGCAATTTTCACCATATGAATTGGGGTAAGTGTTCTCTACTCGATTTTGGTTATATTTCATAAATTTATCTTCGATTTTAGCGTTTGGTTAATGAATTTTAAAGAGTGAAATTGAGGGTTTTTGCCTAAAGTTTCATAATATGAATCTTTGAGTTTTGCACATCGAGTTGGAGTCGAAATTGAGTGAAACTAGTATGGTTGGACTCGTAACTGAATGGGTTGTTGGATTTTGTATGTTTGGTCGAGTTTTGAGGCGTGGGCCTGGGTGTGATTTTTGGCCGGATTTGAGATTTGATGTCGGATTCGATCTTTATCATTTGTAATTGTCTCCTTGGGCTTTATCTGATGTATTCGAGTTGTTTTCGGCTAGTTTTGAGCCATTTGGAAGTCGCTACGCGCGCGATGGAATTTTTGGAGCATCGTTTGGCTTGCTCGGTGTTGGAATTGGCTTATTCAAGATAAGTAACTCTTCTGAACTTAGTGCTGGGGGTATGAAACCCCGAATTTCATACTATGTGATTGATGATGAGGTGACGCACATCCTAGGTGACGGGCGTGTGGGCGTGTACCCTGTGAATTGTGACTCTGTAGTTTTTATGACACTGTTTAATGGTCCTATTTTGTTAATATCTGTGTTTTCACCATGTGGTAAAGTAACTGAACTGTCAGTCATGCTAGATATCATGTTTAGGCTTTATGCTGATATTGTTAGGACCCAGACTGGTCGTTGATTGCTGTCATCTCACTGGTTTCATTGATATTTCGTACTCAGTCATATTCATGCATTCATATCCTATCTCAGTCTCAGTTGTTATTTATTGATACATCATATCATTGTTCTGGGTCAGTTTTCATGACATTTGTGAGCCTGTGGGTAAGAATGGAGAGATTAATGACTGAGTGAGGCCGAGAGCCTAATTATGAGTGACACTTATAGGATCGGGCTGCAGGCCGCTGCGGTTATATTGATAATTATGATAGCGCTTGGGCTGTAGGATCCCCTCCGGAGTCTGTAACACACCCCCAATGAGCGCGGTTAATTATGTTAAGGGATGGATCTTCCCTGGACATGGATCTTGTCCGAAGCATTTATATACTTGGAGATGGATCTTCTCCATGGGGCTGGATTAGCCTTCCTCGGTACTGAGTGATTGATCAGTGATGTATATATTCCGGGATGGATCTTCCCTGTGCCGTATGGGCCATATACAGTACCGAGTGGTTGATTATGATGAGTGGAAAGTGTGAGACACTGAGATTGAGTACTCTGAGAGTGTGAGTACATGATTCATCTCTAAGATACATGGCATTGGCATGGCATACAGGCATAGAGATGCATTTTTCCTCATGCTGTAAGGTATCACATCATTCATGACTTTTTACACACATTGATATGTGGGCATAGAGTGGTATTTCACACTTGTTATTTGGAAAGGAAATGAAATATTTTATTTATTGTTGACAGAATTTTTCAGGGAAATTACAGTTCAAACTGTCTCATATTTTTGACGATTTCTGTAAAGGATTATATTCATGAAAAAGCGGAACTATTTTCGGGAAAAAACTACGCCAAAGCTGAACATTTTTTTATTTCTGAGTTATTTCCATGTTTATATGCTCTATGTTGTTATGAACTGCTGTTGGTTATTGGTGTTGGACTCGTCCTATGTTCCAGCTCGTCACTACTTTCAACCTGAGGTTAGGTTTGTTACTTTTTGAGTACATGGGGTCGGTTGTACTCATACTACAGTTCCTGCACATTTTGGTGCAGATCTCGGATGCCAATGTTGCTGTATTCGATGAGAGTTGGATTGGAAGATGTAGCTGCGTCCCTGTTGTAGCTGCCTCTTTTTTATGGTAGCCTTAGATTTTAAAACTCTGTTTATGTCCTTTTCTAACTGAATATGTATTTAATTCATATATGCTTTATAAATTCTATTCTTAGAAGCTCATGATTTGTACTACTAGTCCTTGGGAAATGTATAAGATTCAGAAAATCCTTTTGTTTAATTGTTTTATTAAATTATTAGAACTGGTTGATAGTTGGCTTACCTTGTGGGTTGGGTTAGGTGCCATCACGACTAGTGGATTTCAGGTCGTGACAGCCGCCAACCCCCCTTCCCTCTTTGCCTATTTCCTTCTTCAATAACGTCTTTTCTCTTCACATGAACACAACAAACCAACAGAATCACTGGCTAGATAGCGAAGCGCCTTCTCTCTTTCCAGATATGTTTATGTATTTACATCTTAGGATTTCTCAATCCCCATACACCTTTTTGATATGAAACTTTGGATTTATATTCTAACAACTTAATAGATATTGTGCCGTATTGTGATAGATATTGAGTGGAACCTTAAAGATTACAATGTAATGCTGGAAGGAGCCACAGTTCTAGAAAAGATATTAAAAAATTGAGATGAAAATCCTTTCAAAAGTTCTTAAAAAAGTATACGGGTTTGTTTTCATATCTTGTTGCCTTGAGTTTTCCCCTCTTGTTATATGCTAAAGTTTTTTGTAAAATAATTATCTAGACATAATTTTTCTCTTTTTGAACGTTCTTTTAGCATTTTACAAAGTAGACTTGCATCTTTACATCAATGTCTTTTGTACTAATTATTGTTTCTTTTTAATTTACAGAGTATATTTTAATCTATTGAATGCAAGAAGATCAAGGATTCGACCTTGATATAAAGAGTGAAATTACTTTATCCTTGACTGTAGAAGTTCATCTGGTGGCAACATCTGCAATCCCCATATCAAATACTTAGCACTTAGTATTGTTTTGATGTGGAACCTTTCTGAATTTTATAGATTTGTAATACCCTATATTTTTTAAGGGTGTATTGGTCATTAGAATAATAATAATAATAATAATAATAATAATAATAATAATAATAATAATAATAATAATGATGATGATAATAATAAACTAACTGTAACAAAAAACAAAGACAAATACAAAAAAGAAGAAAGAAAAGAATAAGGATTAANAATTACCCTGAATTTAGATTAATATAAAAGTTTTTTATTTAATGGTCTAAAACTAGTATAATAACTTAATAACTATTCGTAATCTAATTAAACTCTAAAATTAAGAAGTTAATACGATTGAAATAGAAGCATATAAAAAAACTAACAATATCGTATAGGACGAAAAAAGTTATAAAGAATAAAATATATTATAGAATATCTTTATTTCATGCAAGTCAATATTTCTTTATTTTACTTAGTGTGAATTATGTGTTTAATCTTTTGCATTTTTCATAGATAATTTTCTTAGTGACTTGTATTTGTTAATAGGAAAATACATAAGTACCCCCCTGACATATACCCGGATTACCAACTATACACTCTACTTTTGCAGGATTTTTATTACCCCCTTAAACTGTTTTAAAGTAAAATTATTTGCGCCCTTAAAGCTGACGTGGCAGAGTGTGTGTATTTCACTCTCATTGGGAGAGTGAGAAGCAGGAAAAAATAATTTTTCAGATATTTCTCTTTGCTTTTTTACCATTTTTTTCTTACTTTTTTTTCCTTTTTCTTTCACTTCTTTTTTCGTTTCTTCTCTAATTCCGGTGGGTAGTATTCACCGGCGGCTTTGTCTAACCGTTTTTCTTCCATTTATTCTGTTTTTCTTTTTCCTATTTCTATCCTTTTCACACACAAATTGAACTCTCAAAATATCTATTCATAAGCAAAGCAAAATACACTCAGATTTGGGGGAAAAAATTCATCATCGTAAAATCTTCCCATGCCGGAAAAAATTGAGGTATTGAAAGTTTAACTGGAAAAAGTCTTCTCAACTTATACTCGTTTTTTCTTTTTGCTCTTCCTCCCACACATAAATTACATTTTTAATAAAAATTTATATAGATGTATAAATCAAAACACACTATGATCAGGATAAAAATCTGTCGCCGGAAAATTTTTTTCCGCCGAAAAAAATGGTGTCCTTGAATTTCGGCGACCACCATTTTATGCGCCAGTGACCAAGACAAAAAGAAAGAGAATGAAATAACAAAAAAATAAAATAAGAATGATAAGAAATAAGGTTAAGAAAAAGAAGAAAAAATAAAAAAGTACTAAATATACATGTGGCAGCGCGTGTACTTCACCGCTTGCCAAGAGTTTGGTTGTCTAGTTTTAGGGTGGTATTTATTCCATTTAAAAAAATTTAGGGGGATAATAGGATTTTCACAAAGATAAAGTGTGTAGTTGGAAATCCGGGTATAGGTCAGGGGGGTACTTATGCGTTTTCCCTTTGTTAATACTTACATTTCTCGCATTTATGGGATTTAGATTAGGTAAGAACTAAAAGTGCAAATATATAGTAATAACCAAACGAAAAGGAACGTAAAGGTTTGGCCCAAACCAAAATCTACAAAACCTAATAAAGTCGTCTTCTCACTAAGTGTATTTCCCTTCTCAGCCGCTGTAACGATCCGACCGGTCATTTTGAGCATTTGCACTTCGCTCAGTTGTTTGAGGGCATGTGTTGCTCCGTATGATGTATTATGACTTATGTGGATCGTCGGTTTTGATTTTCATGTTATTCGGAATTGATCTGAAAAAATAATTCTCAGCTAGAAGCTTTAAATTTGAAAGGTTTGACCATGTTTGACTTTATAGAATTTGATCTCAAATTGGATTTTTGATGGTTCCGTTGGCTCCGTTAGGTGATTTTGGACTTAGGAGCGCGTTCGAATTGTGATTTGGAGGTCCGTACTAGAATTGGGCTAGAAATGGCGAAAGAGGAATTTTGGAAAGTTTGGCCGGGAGTGGACTTTTTGATATCGGGGTCAGATTCCGATTCTGGAAGTTGGAGCAGGTCCGTAATGTCAAATATGACTTGTGTACAAAATTTGAGGTCTATCGGACGTGATTTGATAGGTTTCGGCATCGGTTGTGGAATTTGAAGTTTCAAAGTTCAATGATTTTGAATCGAGGTGTGATTCGTTGTTTCGATGTTGTTATGTGTGTTTTGAGGCCTCGAGTAGGTCCGTGTTGTGTTATGGGACTTGTTGGTATGTTTGGACGTGGTCCCGAGGGGCTCGGGCTTGTTTCTAATTGATTTCGGGTTATTTTTCCTTCATTGTTGCACTGCTGTGTTCTGCTGGTTTTCTAGTGTCTCAGTCCTTCATTGCGTTTGTGTGGCAAGTGTCGCGATCGCGTAGTGTATTTTGATGGCACTAGCGTTTTCTTCTTCGCGTTCACAAATATAGGTCCGCGATCGCGTAGTGTAGGGGCAAGACTTTTTCGCGTTCGCGTATGGGTGATCGCATTTGCGTAGAGTTGAGATATGATCTGGGCTGGAGGACTTCTATTCATCGCGGTCGTGAGGCTTGGGCCGTGTTCGCGTATTTCTGTATCAAGTGTGTATCGCGTTCGCGAGGCTGGTGCCGTGAACACGTAGAGCATTTTTGGTGGCTGATATTTTATTCATCGCGAACGCGATGGTTATCCTGCGTTCGCGAAAAAGGAGGCCTAGGCATATTATAAAGTACTCTATTTCGAGGGTTTTGTCCATTTTTGCATTTTGGGAGCTATAGAGCTCGCATTGAGACGATTCTTGAAGCAATTTTCACCATATGAATTGGGGTAAGTGTTCTCTACTCGGTTTTGGTTATATTTCATAAATTTATCTTCGATTTAGCATTTGGTTGATGAATTTTAAAGAGAGAAATTGAGGGTTTTTGCCTAAAGTTTCATAATATGAATCTTTGAGTTTTGCACATCGAATTGGAGTCGAAATTGAGTGAAACTAGTATGGTTGGACTCGTAACTGAATGGGTTGTTGGATTTTGTATGTTTGGTCGAGTTTTGAGGCGTGGGCCTGGGTGTGATTTTTGGCCGGATTTGGGATTTGATGTAGGATTCGATCTTTATCATTTGTAATTGTCTCCTTGGGCTTTGTCTGATGTATTCGGGTTGCTTTCGGCTAGTTTTGAGCCATTTGGAAGTCGCTACGCGCGTGATGGCATTTTTGGAGCATCATTTGGCTTGTTCAAGATAAGTAACTCTTCTAAACTTAGTGCTGAGGGTATGAAACCCCGAATTTCATACTATGTGATTGATGATGAAGTGACGCACATCCTAGGTGACGGGCGTGTGGGCGTGTACCCTGTGAATTGTGACTCTGTAGTTTTATTGACACTGTTTAATGGTCCTATTTTGTTAATATCTGTGTTTTCACCATGTGGTAAAGTAACTGAGCTGTCAGTCATGCTAGATATCATGTTTAGGCTTTATGCTGATATTGTTAGGACCCAGACTGGTCGTTGATTGCTGTCATCTCACTGATTTCATTGATATTTCGTACTCAGTCATATTCATGCATTCATATCCTATCTCAGTCTCAGTTGTTATTTATTGATACATTATATCATTGTTCTGGGTCAGTTTTTATGACATTTGTGAGCCTGTGGGTGAGAATGGAGAGACTGATGACTGAGTGAGGCCGAGAGCCTAATTATGAGTGACACTTATAGGATCAGACTGCAGGACGCAGCGGTTATATTGATAATTATGATAGCGCTTGGGCTGTAGGATCCCCCCCGGAGTCTGTAACACACCCCCAGTGAGTGCGGTTAATTATATTAAGGGATGAATCTTCCCTGGACATGGATCTTGTCCGAAGCATTTATATACCTGGAGATGGAACTTCTCCATGGGGCTGGATTAGACTTCCTCGGTACTGAGTGATCGATGGTCAGTGATGTATATATTCCGGGATGGATCTTCCCTGTGCCGTATGGGACATATACAGTACCGAGTGGTTGATTATGATGAGTGGAAAGTGTGAGACAGTGGGATTGAGTACTCTGAGAGTGTGAGTACATGATTCATCTCTGAGATACATGGCATTGGCGTGCACACATGGCATACAGGCATAGAGATGCATTTTTCCTCATGCTGTAAGGTATCGCATCATTCATGATTTTTTACACACATTGATATGTGGGCATAGAGTGGTATTTCACACTTGTTATTTGGAAAGGAAATGAAATATTTTATTTATTGTTGACAGAAGTTTTCAGGAAAATTACAGTTCAAACTGTCTCATATTTTTTGACGATTTCTGTAAAGGATTATATTCATGAAAAAGCGGAACTATTTTCGGGAAAAAACTACGCCAAAGCTGAACATTTTTTTATTTCTGAGTTATTTCCATGTTTATATGCTCTATGTTGTTATGAACTGCTGTTGGTTATTGGTGTTGGACTCGTCCTATGTTCCAGCTCGTTACTACTTTCAACCTGAGGTTAGGTTTGTTACTTTTTGAGTACATGGGGTCGGTTGTACTTATACTACACTTCCCGCACATTGCGTGCAGATCTCGGGTGCCAATGTTGCTGTATTCGATGAGAGTTGGATTGGAAGATGTACCTGCGTCCCTGTTGTAGCTGCCTCTTTTTTATGGTAGCCTTAGATTTTAAAACTCTGTTTATGTCCTTTTCTAACTGAATATGTATTTAATTCATATATGCTTTATAAATTCTATTCTTAGAAGCTCATGATTTGTACTACTAGTCTTTAGAAAATGTATAAGATTCAGAAAATCCTTTTGTTTAATTGTTTTATTAAATTATAAGAACTGGTTGATAGTTGGCTTACCTTGTGGGTTGGGTTAGGTGCCATCACGACTAGTGGATTTCAGGTCGTGACAGCCGCCAACCCCCCTTCCCTCTTTGCCTATTTCCTTCTTCAATAACGTCTTTTCTCTTCACATGAACACAACAAACCAACAGAATCACTGGCTAGATAGCCAGGCGCCTTCTCTCTTTCCAGATATGTTTATGTATTTACATCTTAGGATTTCTCAATCCCCATACACCTTTTTGATATGAAACTTTGGATTTATATTCTAACAACTTAATAGATATTGTNGTAGATCCTCAAAAGTTCTTGGATGGGACACTTAAGGCATTACGTGCTCTTGGATGTTCTAGTGAGAGAGCCGTGGAGCTCGCAGCATACAAACTGGAGGATATGGCCAACACATGGTATGAAACTGTATTGCTAGGAAGGCCAGCAGGAGCACCACCACTGACATGGGACGAGTTCACTAAGTTGTTCAAGAATCATTTTCTTCCAGACAGTTTGATGCAACAACATGCTAGAGACTTTGAGAGATTGGTTCAGACTCCAGATATGGATGTGTCAACATATAACACTAAGTTTTGTAAGCTGGCTATATATGCTCCTTACTTAGTGCCTACCGAAGAAGCTCGAGTTCAGAGGTTTGTTGATGGATTGGTTGGTCGTCTATACACTGCAGTAGCCCCACAGATGAAGACTTTATCCTACTCTGATGTAGTCGACCTTGCTAGAAAGATTGAAAACAAGGGACGTGAAGAGCGTGCAGCTAGTGAATTACGTAAGAAGGCCAAGATAGGAGGGGCTTTCAGTGGCGGTTTTAGTGAAAATAGAAGAGCAGGAAATCAGGGACAGCAACAACAACAGGGTTCTCAGACAGGGACACACATGTCTTCACAGTCCACATACAGACCACATTACAAACAAGGTAATAGGGGACCATCATCTTCTGGACATCGTAATTCTGGGCAGATATATGCCACTACTCCAGTCTGCCAGACCTGTGGTAGATCACATTTGGGCCAATGTCGTGTTTTAACTGGAGAGTGCTTTCGGTGTGGCCCGTTGGGACGATCACTTGAGGGATTGCCTCAGCCTCCGAGAAATTTCAACCAGGTTTCTATTCAGTCAGCTGCACCTACTCAGACTACTCATAATACTTCAGGTGCTAAAGGTACAGGAAATAGAGGTCAAGGTCCTGGAGACCGTGCTACTGTGAATCAAGGACAAGGGAATGCTGGTAGAGGTCAGGCGAAAGTTTTTGCATTTACTAAACAGGATGCTCAGGCCTCGAATGCTGTGGTTACATGTATTCTTTCTGTCTGTTCATTTGATGCACTTGCGTTGATTGATCCGGGATCTACTCACTCCTATGTGTCCTCGTACTTTGCTTTGAGGTTTAGTAGACAACCTGAGCTATTGAATGATCCTTTTCTAGTTGCTACTCCTGTTGGAGAGTCTCTGTTAGCTGAATTGTGTGTTGTGCTTGTCAAATTCGGGTTGAGGGTAGAGATACTCTAGCCGATCTTATTGTACTTGATATGAATGACTTTGGCATGCTAATAGGAATGGATTGGTTATCTTCTTGCTATGCTATAGTCGATTATCATGCAAAGATAGCTAAGTTTGAGATACCAAATGAACCCTGTTTTATTCTAAGAGGGAGTTAGGTTCTAGAGACTTGCAAAATTGTATCTTTTATGAAAGCTCAACGACTTCTGAAGAAAGGTTGCTTGGGTCTCTTAGCTATTTCAAATGACATAAGAAAGGAAACAATTAGTATAGAAAATGTACAAGTAGTGAGAGAATTTTCTGATGTATTTCCTGAGGATTTACCAGGATTGCCTCCAGTACGAGAAAAGACTTTGGTATTGATTTGCTACCTGACACACAGCCCATATCGATGCCCTCATATCGAACGGCACCAGCAGAGTTGAGGGAGCTAAAGCAACAATTACAGGATTTATTAGATAAGGGTTTTATTAGACCTAGCGTATCACCATGGGGTGCACCAGTACTATTAGTAAAGAAGAAAGATGGATCTCTGAGAATGTGCATTGACTACAGGCAGTTGAATAAGATAACAATACGCAATAAATATCCTTTTCCTTGTATAAATGACATGTTTGATCAGTTACAAGGAGCTGCCCACTTTTCAAAGATTGACCTCTGTTCTGGTTATCATCAGCTTAGAATCAAAGATGAAGATATTTCTAAGCTGCTTTCAGAACTCGATACAGGCTTTATGAGTTCCTTGTGATGCCTTTCGGACTGACTAATGCTCCAGCGACATTCATGGATTTAATAAATAGGGTGTTCAAGCTGTTTTTGGATAGATTTGTGATAGTGTTTATTGATGATATCCTGATATATTCTCGTAGCCAAGGAGAACACGGGGATCATCTCAGGACTGTGTTGCAGACATTGTGAGAACATCGGCTTTATGCTAAGTTCTCACTGTGTGAATTCTGGCTAGACTCAGTATCATTTCTGGGGCATGTTGTATCCAAAGATGGAATTATGGTAGATCCTAAGAAGACAGAAGCTGTGCAGAAATGGCCCAGACCTACTTCTCCTACAGAGATTTGCAACTTTTTAGGCTTAGCAGGCTATTACAGGCGTTTTGTGAAGGATTTTTCAAGAATATCAGCGTCGCTGACCAAGCTAAACAGAAAAATTCAATGTTTCAGTAGACGGAGGAATGTGAGTAGAGGTTTCAGAAACTCAAAATGTGTTTGACAACTGCACCAATATTAGCCTTACCATCAGGTTCTGGAGGATTTACAGTATTCTGTGACGCCTCGAGGGTGGGATTAGGATGTGTTCTCATGCAAAATGGTCGCGTTATTGCTTATGCTTCGAGACAATTGAAAAAGCACGAGCAAAACTATCCTACACATGATTTGGAGATGGGTGTAGTGGTATTTTGTGAGGCCCCGTAAAATTTTAGGCTCATAAACCAGAATCTTGTGGTGTCGGCTCCGAACACGTGTTAGGAATGTGTAGAATTCTTCGCGGCTCGCAAGCTCGCCGCGGTTCGGAGCCTTGGTATTGATCTAAGCTTGTAAAAAAATCAAAAGAAATCAATTTTTCCAGAAAATGCTATTATGCGGTCAAGAATGCGGTCGCAGATCCGGTATGCGGACCGCATTCCTACCGCATAGTGAAGCAGTGGTTTGGTTAAAACTTGAGGTCAAGATGCGGTCCAAAATGCGACCGCATAATTGAAATGCGGACCGCATTTCTACCGCAGAGTGGAACAGTAGAGTTGTCAAAATTAATGTTGAAAATGCGGTCTATTATGCGATCGCATAACAAATATGCGGACCGCATAGTCGTCGCATACTCTCCTTTGAATTTTGTGAATGTCAGTTCTGCGGTGCACTATGCGACCGCAGAACATGAATGCGGACCGCATTCTTGTCGCAGACCCAAACAGAATCCTCAGAGTTTTGGGGGCAATTCTGTGGTCAAATCTGCGGACCGCATTTCAACTCTGCGATCGTAGAATGCGACTGCAGATCTTGCTCGGTTTCTATTTTTCTAAATTTAAAACCCGACCCCTTTTGTAATAAAACACCCAACCCGTCATTCTTTAACGATCTTCTACACAAAATAAGAGAGAGGAAGAGAGGGTCTTGAGAGAGAAAGTCATCTCCTCCAAAATTTGATTCTTCAAAGCTATCCGGGCCGGGAAATCTCAAACTTATCTTCATCCCCTTTCTCTTACAGGTAAAATCCCTAACCCTTTTCATTGAATTTCAGGTTTAAATTGGGGGGGGGGGGGGAGTCTCATGCATTGGTTCTTGGAAATAATAGCAAAAATTGTGCATGCGTGTTTATTAAAACCTAAAACCTAGTAGGGGTAATTGGGTGGGAGCAAAGACTTATGCAAAGAAGGGATTGATAACCTAAGTATGTTCGGGTAGTGGTTTTGAACCTTGAATTCTAAGTTACGAGTATTAATTTGTGCACTATATTGCCGTTGCTAGATTTTCGGTGAATTGGAAGTAGAAATTAAAAAGGGATTCAACTCCGGGTATGTATGGCTAACTTTAACCTTTGTAAAATCTCCATGCTTGGTGTCCAAATACTTGGTATGTGAGTAGTATGTGTTTTCTTGTGCAAACCATTTGTGAACTCATGTCAATGTTGTGCCTTAAACGTTGTTGGTTAAGACGTCCGATATGGTTGTGTAAGTAAATGGCAATAAACCAAGTTGTAATTGCGAACGTGTTATGTGGTAAGACCCGTGGAATAAATGATGGAAAGGAATCGAAAAATTGGTGATATTGAAATAACTGTGGTAACACCCTTTGTGGCTAGCTGTGGAAAATTATTGCTGTGATTTAAATGGTACAACGGGCTGTTGAAAAAGATGGAAATGGCATTGATAGTCATATAAACTCTGTGTGAGTTGTGTTGTTGTTCTTTGAGATGTGTAAATGCCCTATATTGTTATAAAATATTTTCCTATGAGTATATACTGATACAGAGACAAGTATAAATGGGAGTAGACTTTGCAGGATTCCGTAGCTAACGGCGGGTTCGTAGACCTGGTGCACCTTGTATTTACTGATTACATAGTACAATTTATAGCCCTCACTAGTTGAAAGGTAGAACTAGCATACCGTTACCGATAGGACTACCGTTATATTTTTACTTCTTGCAAAGAAGTCCACATTTATACCGATTACATGATCCGTTCATTGAAACCTCCCAAAATGTGAATATTGATATTATACCAATGGTTACCGAGCTTATTACTGAATTTGTTAATTGTATCATACAAACAAAGAAAAGCATGATGAGACTGAAAATTTATTTATTGTTTTCTGAAAGGGCATGTTTTATGTTATTTTCTGATTTGAGTGATACTAGCATGTTTTCTGACTTGTCCCCAATAAAACGGTTATGGTTAAGTTGTTATTACTCACTGAGCTAGCGACTCATTCCCAGCTAATTTTATTTTACAGAGACAGCAGTTGACGCGGGCGAGAATTCGTTAATTAGGCGCACGGGTTTGATTGTTCTTGGTGAGCCTCGCACTTGTTCGCGTGGGTGGAGATTTTATTTATTGTTATAGTCTTATTTTTGAACTCTTAGAGTCGCTCCATAGTCAATATTTTAGTGTCATGAGTATTTTTTTATTATTATAGTCTTGTGTTGAGTATCGTTCTTTTATTATCAAGTTGGAGATAAATTAGTATTTCTAGCTGTTTGTGGGTTTGATTAGTAATGGCGGAGACTTCTTTTGGTTAATTGATAAGTTGTCAATTTATTTGCTACGATATTAGGATGTTTGTTGTTGATTTTAAGACAGGGAAATTTTTGGATTAGTCCAAAAACAGGGGAAACTCTGTCCGATTTTCTATAAAATATCGATGAGGCTTACTGGAGCACTTGCTCCTAAGCGCCGGTCGCGATCCTAAATTGGGTCGTGACATAGTTGGTATCAGAGCTTAGGCTTTAAGTCCCGAGTCATAAAAGCAATGTCTAGTGGAGTCTTGTTCATGGGTATGTAAGGCGCCCATACTTATGATCTTGGAGGCTACTGAACATCTAGGAATATTTTCCCTTCTTTCATTCTTTGATCGTGCGTTGAGATAACTTGAGATTGGACTTTGGAATATTTTCTTTTCGCAGATGGCTAGGACACGTACACCCTCATTTCTATCTGGACGTGGTGCTGGACGTGTTATTATCCGGGGTGGCGGTCTCAAAATTGGGGTTTCATCAAACTAGAAGACAGACTGCTCCTCAACCTGAAGTTTGGGAAAATGGGTCAACCCAAGCTACTATGCCAGATCAAGTGCAAAGGGCAGAGAGTTCAGGATGCTTCACCACCAGTGCCAACTGTTGTATCCTACTGTTGCCTTACCTTATAGGCACAGTTGGCAAGGTTTTGAATGTGTTAAAGGCATTTGGTGCCTACTCAGGGTGGAAGTTCAGCTCCTCAGGTACCTTACAGACATAAGCACCTGCACAGACTCAGACTTTCGAAAATTAAGGAAGTATCCCTACAAGAGTTCCTGAAATTGAAATCACTAAAATTCACAGTTTTGATAATTCAGCAAATCCTCAAAGTTTCTTGGATTGGGGACACTCAAGGCATTACGTGATCTGGATGTTATAGTGAGAGAGAGCCATGGAAGCTCGCATCATTCAAACTAGAGGATATGGCCAAACACATGGTATGAAACTGTATTGCTAGGAAGGCCAGCAGGAGCAACACCACTGACAGTAGACGAGTTCACTAAGTTGTTTCCAGAATCACTTTCTTCCAGACAGCCTGATGCAAAAATATGCTAGAGACTTTGAGAGATTGGTTCATACTCCAGATATGGATGTGACAACATAAAACACTAAGTTTTGTAAGCTGGCTATATATGCTCCTTACTTAGTGCCTACCGAAGAAGCTCGAGTTCAGAGGTTTGTTGATGGATTGGTTGGTCGTCTATACAATGCAGTAGCCCCACAGATGAAGACTTTATCCTACTCTGATGTAGTCGACCTTGCTAGAAAGATTGAAAACAAGGGACGTGATGAGCGTGCATCTAGTGAATTACGTAAAAAGGCCAAGACATGAGGGTCTTTCAGTGGCGATTTTAGTGAAAATCGAAGAGCAGGAAATCAGGGACAACAACAATAGGGTTCTCAGACAGGGATACATTTGTCTTCACAGTCCACATATAGGCCATATTATAGATAGGGTACTAGGGGACCGTCACCATCTGGACATCGTAATTTGGGCAGATATATGCCACTACTCCAGGCTTCCAGACCTGTGGTAGATCACATTTGGGCCAGTGTCGTGTTCTAACTGGAGA